>NW_004955463.1:8236552-8380130 GCF_000276665.1 Chinchilla lanigera
GATGTTTGACATGTAGGCCAGAAAACTGAGTGGGGAAGATCCTCTCCAGATGTAGGTTGTACCAGTCAGTAAGCTTGGAACATGGGTAGAATAAATAGAAAAAGAAGAAAACATTCACCCTTTTCTTTTTTTGAAGGAGCCCTGCTCTTTGCTATTTCATTTGGACATTGGTTAACGGTTCTTTAGACCTTCCAACATAGACTGTTCAGCTTTCCAATAAACTCATACAAGTGACTCCGCAGTGACCTTCCAGGCCTTTGACCTTTGACTGCTATTAGGTGCTGTGATTCTTCAGTGACAGAAAGCCATTTTGTATTCTTTTGTCTTTTATCCAGTAAAGGCCACTGGGACACTTCTTCTGATCCTGTAAGCCTGCCTTGTAAATTCCTTGTATGAGCACATGCACATTTTGTGTTGAATCTGTTCCTTTGGAGTACCCTGATACAGATTTTTCTACCAAAGAAGTAGTTTTGTATCTGCAACTGTACCTGACCACTTAACTTAAGTCTTTGAAGCTGATTGGATGAGTTTGGAAAGGTTTGAAGATGCCAGCTAGAGGAGCCCTAGAATGCTGTAAACTCAGTTTAATGAGGGATTCTTGTCAGAGCTCAGAAGACCAGGGTGCTGATAGGCACATGGATTATAAAGGCCCTGTTCAGGAGGTTTCAGTTGGAAACAAGGTCTCCATTGGCAGATGATCTGAAGGCCATGTGTGCTGTGCTTTGGTAGAAACTTCTTCATATTTTGGCCAGCTCCTGACAGTTTGTGGGAGACTTAGATTAAGAGTGACAGACTAATTAATCTGCAGAAGGAAATATCAAGGCAGTCCAATTTTCAGGTGGAGGCATGAATACTGTTGGCAGCTTTTAGTCAGCTCTATACTGAAAATCAAAATCATGAGCAAAATGTCAGTTTAGAATGTTTGGAGTTTTGCCAGAAAGTAAGCATAAATGGGGGCTTTATGAGGGATGGCTGCTAAAAATGTTATCATTAAAAACAAGCCAAACATTTTGCATCAAGAAAATAGGAAAAATGCTGGGATGGTATCCCAGGAATCAGCAAGACCTCATTTGCAAGTTCCAAGGTGTAAAAAATGAAAGACTTTGTTTTGAAAAGTGAGTGTCAGGCATCCTCCTAGAGAAGAATAGCCCAGGTACTTGGTTTTCCAGGATTTATGTCATAATGCTTAGCCAGCTAGGCACTTGCAGGCCTCTGCAACCATGATTCAAGGGGGCCCATCTGCAGTTGAGCTGGAAGCAGATCTTGACATCATTTATGTGTTACTAGTTTTTGAGGCATGCAGGATGCAAGAGTTGTGGGATCATGGAGGTTTCCACCCAGTTTCAGAAGAAGGCCTTGGAAATTAGGCAGTGTTCCCCTGAGAGAGCAGTGCCTAAAGCTGTGACAGTGAAACTGAAAGTGAAACCCAAGGAAACCCCAGGAAATTGAAGAGGCTAGGAATGTGAAACACCTAAGCAAAGTTTTAGGCAGTGAGCAAAACCACTCCAATATAAAGGCTATTAAGGCTTCAACCAGAAATGCTTTAGGTGTGAGAATTCCTAAGCTGCCCAAAGACCACATCTCACCACAACTTGCTCCAGCTGCTGGGCGTAAAACTACAGGATACAATGTTTGCCCTGCTGGATATAAGTCTTGCTTTGGTACTATTCCTTTCTCTCCTTACTCCCTTTTGGAGTAGGAACATTCACCCTGTACAGTTGTATGTTGGAAGTATTTGGTTTTTATTTTTACAAGAACTCATAGCTAAGAGTTTAATTTGAGTCTGAGAGGGGACTCTAGAGTTGGAATTTTCAGCAATACTGGAACTGTTAATACATTGGTGACTCATAGGCATGGGCTAACTGTATTTTGCATAAAGAGTAGACATGAATCTTTTGGGGACTAGGGACAGACTGTTATGGTTTAGACCTAAAACTGCTCTAATACCTTCAGGTGGTTTGAAAATGGTTGCATTGTGGGGCCCTAAAGGTGACTTGCTGTTATCACATGAGGTCTGGTCATAAGAGGTGGGTCACGGGTGGCCTGATCTGGAAGTGATATCTCCCTCCATGGTTCTTCTTTTCTCGCTCTGCTTCCTGACCACCATGAGGTGAGCAGCAATCCCCTGTGCAGGCCTTCCACTGTGGCATTTTTGACTGTGAGGCAGCTGAGTATGGATAGTAACCTTTTAAAACCATGAGCCCAAATAAACCTGTTTCTTTCAAGTTGTGGGTATTTTCAATTTTGTCTCAGTGATGAGGAGGTCACTAGGACTATTTTTCCAATGAAAAATGAATTGGCTTTACTCTGGACAACTTTGACACAGTCTTTTCAAGAGGGGAGACAGACAAATTCAAAGGAAGAGTATGCCTTTATGTTATTTTGGTCCTGTTTTGTGCAGCAATGCTTAGGTCAGCATTGCCCAATCATTGGTAATCATTGGCCTTTAGGCTTTAGGATGCCTGAGTACAGAGCCTGTCTCCCTGGGTTTCAGCTCATGATTGAAGCATCTAAACTTGCCATGTGCATGTGGTACAATGTCCAGCATTGTGGAAGATCATTCATCAGCCCTGAGCACTTACATTTCAAAAAATCCTTGGAGTTAGTGGGGAGGTGGATTGAACGTTTTTAATTACATGCCTGTTGTTTCTATCACCAGGAACTGAATGAATAGTAAATTAATCCACAGTATTTATTTTGCACTTTCCTTTTTAAAAGAGGACTCTTTCCCACAGCCCTTCCACTTTGATCCCTTTACCACTTTATCCCTCAGTACTGACCCTCTTTCTTGTTCCAACTACATCAGAAACATTCAGTAGACTAGTACCCTGTATAATCCTGACAATTGCTTCCTCACAGAAGTCTTGTTTCATGACTGCATCCAGAATAAATAAGAAGGGTTTGTTTCTGTCATATTCCTGGTGACATCCGCAAGTTTTCAACGTTGCCCGGAGAACTTGCTGTTACAGAATATAAGACAGCAAACTATTTTCCCTTCTGTTTGTGAGAATAGTGATACATAAAGTGCAAAGCTTGAGTGCTCCCTTCATAAACTTTCAAGAGCTTTATCTGCTCTTGAAAAATCAACCAATAATAAAATAGCTAAATGTAGTGGAGAAGGTGTAGTGGGTAAGTTTGATTTATTCAATCTTTTTATATAATGTAAGTGTTAAATAGTGAAACATGTTCATTTTGGTCACAGGTAATTCATATCAACATTATAAAACTGGCACTGTGTAAATACTGGATTATAAGTAACAAAGTGAAGTTAATACTTCTTATTGGATATGAATTTTCAAATAGTCAAAGTGTCTGCAGAACCCACCAAAAAGTGTTTAACCAAGATTATTTGGTGTTCAGGTAAAGACTTGTTTGGTTTTATATAAAAATCTTTTCATAATTTTGTATCTCCTGAAGTTGATCAAATAATGATAGACTCCTAAGATTCTGATAATTATTTTACTTTTTAGAACCAGTAATTTCAGATTTCAAAGACTCCTCCTGTGCATTCTGCTTAGCAAAAAGTGCGGCCATGGTTCACCTCAGTTACACACTGTCACTATTTACAGAGAGGCAGAAAGGAAGCTTTGGAAGCTGCAGGAATTCAGGGAACTCCAAGTGTTGGAGGCACTCCTGTAGGAGAGATTGACTTGGGGTTTTAGTTTCACATTTCACAAAGTAGTGATGTTTGGGGCTAAAAACCAAAGGGGTCATACTAGGAAATTTCTATGAGAAAAAAACCCTCTGAGAATAAGCTGAAGAATGCATACATTTCCTTTGTGAGATTGGTCTGAATACCCTCAAAAGACCTGTAAATCCTCACATATGCCTGTCACTACTTGGCACCAATGCAAGGAGTTGGAACAGTACAGCATTTGTGAAGTTGTTGCAAAAGTTGTGCAGAAGAATCTGTTGTGAAGTTGTGCAGAAGAATTTGTGTGTTTTGAAATATGAACAGAGTAGCAGCATATTTCTGATGTTTGAAACAAGCATAGCCTATATTTCGTAAAAATCTTCTAAAAATGGCTTCTGTTTTAAAAGTGCATTCTCTTGTGCTCTTTTGTTAAGGCACAGCTACGCATTGGCTTGTCATTTTGCTTGTCCCCATGCTCCTTGATCCATCAATTAGAATGTGATTTCCTAGTGGAGTCTTTGATAAATATGCAAGGCTGTTTTCATTGCATGAGTAAGCTGAAAGGGCACTTGAATGGTCATCTAGTTTAGTTGAATCATGCCTGTGTTTTTGGCACAAAAACTTCCCATAATGTTTTGCCTTGCTGCAAAAGTAGGTGAGCAAATATATCCTTAGGGTCTAGTCCAGGGAATTTTAACTAGCATATTTGTTTAACAAAGGCTTGAAATAAATAAAAGGCTTAATAGTCAGTTGGCATGTTTTTGCTTTATGTAAATGTGAAACTTGAAGTAATGGATGAATGAGAGTTTTAGCTGTATTCTTGATTTTTAAAAAATAAAATTGATTGTGTTTTGTAGCAAAAATAATTGCTAAATATTATTTTTCATTGATTTTGCTAAAATATCTTTCACTTTTCACCATACTATGAATCCTTGAGAAACAAAAAAGGAAATCCTTTGTGATGAATCAAATGCCACTTTCAGATACAGATCTTACACTTTTTCTCTTTCTTTCAAATCAGCATTTCCCTTCTATATTAATACCAAGCAAATAACAACCCAAAATCAACATACATAAAAGCAACAGCATATCCCAGAGTTCTAGTTATTGGTTTTATGCTATCAGCACTTTTTTGGTGGAAAACAAAAGAATTGGCCAGTAGCCACTTAAGTGATGTCCTTGAGCACTGAAATGAGGGTAAGATCTATCCTTTCTGCCTTTCTGGAGTGCCTAGTGCACTAAGAGAACCCTTACCCCTAGGAACAGAGATTTGGGCATCACCCTGTGTCCATTCCCCACTGTTCTTTCAGTAATGTAATTTGTAAAAGCAACACTGCAGCCAGAAGGCATGCTGGGAGAGTCTGCCTACACTTGGATAACTGTATTCTTAGAATTGAGTTCATTCATAGTTTTTTTTTAGAAGTCTTAGTCCTATCTTCCTTCTGATGAAGGAAAGAGCCTTGCTTGAGAAACAGCACTTATGGAAGAAATAACATGCCCTTGTCTCCAGAGAGGGGTCTCTTTATCATAGATAGCTCGGAGACCATGATGAGCACCTGTAAGATCCAGACCAGAAATTTATACTTTGAAGTTTCTAAGATGAGAAAGCTCTTCTTAATTATTGAGGCTTAAGTGAGGTAAGAAAAAAAATGGGCCTGCTTCAGCACTGAGACCATGTGGAGTGGTGATATAGGATATTTGGCCTGGAATTCTTTCTCTGCCGCTCCATAATTACATGGCTACTTGTCAGGCACCTGCAAGTCAAGTTTTAGATTAGAACCAGAACTGATACAAACTCATTTCTGGTTTGTGTTTGTTTCTGTGAAAATTTCTTATTCTTTCTGAAGAGTTTTGGAGAATGATCTGAACCCTTGATTTGCTTCAGTTGACCTTTTTCCTCTAGGGTTTCATCTGAGGGCAAGTACCTCATGTCTACAAGGAAATTAACCTGAGGAACAAGAGATAAGTATGTATTTCCTAATAAAAATTTCTTAGAATAAGCAGTTAGGTTTCTGGGGAAACAGATGGCAGTTCAGCTATTGTCAGAGACCTCAGTTTATATCCTTGGTGTCTGCATTAGTGATAGTTGGGGACTTACCAGGGTTAAGGACAGACTCTCTGGTCACTCTGTCCCAAATAAAACTAACCAAATCAAATATTATGGGAAAGAGAGTTGATCAAAGGGTTGGAGTGAATTGGAGTTTATCTATGTGATTTATTTTAAAATTTCTCAATATTTGCTTAAAAGCACAGAGTTTATAGTCAAATGAGTCTGGGTTATTCTATGAACCAACAGTGTAAGCTTAGTCAAGATAACCAATATTGCAGAAACTATCCAAAAATATGAAAGCCATAATTATAATGATCTAACTGGTTATTATGAACATTATATGAAGGAAACAATTTTGTTTCAGGATTGGGAACTGGTTCAACAGTTTTGCATTTAACTTAAGGCCAACCAAAACATCTTTTGAGCAAATATTTAAATTTAATATTTTATGAGCTTGAGCTCTGTGATTATTTAATTGAGCATATTTAATACATTACTTGTAATAATGGATACTTTTTCTGGTTAAAATGGGGAATAAATAGATGAATGAAATAGTAAATAAATGATCTCCATAACCCTCTTAGTTTTGAGTCAGCTACAGACAGGAATAGTGGGTCTGAGATGAACTTAAAAGTATTTAAGAGGTAGAAATTTTTTACATTATATGTATTGCTTGCTAGGCTGATTTACTTATAATACAGATGTTTTGGATTCAGCATTATCTGTCCCATAATTCACTTCTCATAGCATTCTCCTGCTTTTTAAAAAGGAAGGGTCCCATTTGGTGATGCTGGATGATTTCCATGGAACCAACCACAGTTGGAAAGATAGTTCTGACCTCTACCTTGGTTCAAGAAAGATACATACATGAAAGGTAGACAGACTTCACTACTATGGCTAGTAAAAGTGAAAGTATATGCCCAATGTCATAATCATGAACCGATATGAATCATTTTATATTTTTTTTTCTGCACACTGACACTTGCGATTTTTCAATGGCATGGGGAAGGAAAGAGCAGCTCTTTTTCAGAAGACTCTCTAAGTCTGATGAAGAAATGAAGCCTTAGATCTCAGAAAGATTTTTGGTGGCAAGAACACCAAGTAGGAATAGTTTTAAAAGGTGAATTGTCTTTAATCAGCTGCTTAGTAGAGAAGTACTTATTGAGCAAAAATAAACCATCCATTAAAAGTTGAGGGCTTTGTAATAGACATAAGCAATTTAATCTTTTTAAAAAGCCATTTAAGCTTTAAAGATGACAGCACAATTTTTTTATTAATTTAATGTTATAACAAGCAACATGTTTTCATGTCATATTTATTATCTGGTGCAGAATCACAGATATATGTTTTATGTTCTGGTATATAATGAGGGGAGGACTTTAAAAGCCATTTGCTTTAATAGCTTACTTAAAATGTTTGATTTTATGTTCTCTATATATTTTATATAAATTAAGACACCATACTAGTCTTCTCTTGTTTGTTCTTCTACTTATCTCTTTCTCATGTATAATTATTGTTATATATCGTTGCTATTCCCATAATATTAGACTTTCAACAAACTTACTAATGTAAAACCTTATGGGAGCTCATACTTGTTTATTTTTTAACAAATGTTTGGCCATATGTTTTATTATTTTATGCTACATCTTTGATCACAGTGCCAGTTAGAACAGTGGTCCTTCTGAGGGACAGTGGTCCATCCTAGGAGTTTTGTACACGTATTGGAATTTTATTTTATTGTCACAGTGGTTGGAAAAAGGTAGGAATGCCAGATGCCTTGCTAATGCACTTGATAATCTTGCTCAAGAAAGAGTTGTCTTGCTTTTAATAAAATATTTGAATGACCCATTCGATTTGCATGTGAAAAATACGTTTACAAATATGCATGTTTATAATTGTCTGAAGCTAGATTTAATTTCATTTAACTTATAAGTTCAAATTGCTATTACCACAATTTTAGTGCACCCTAAATTTTCCAAGAGGACTATTTGTGTAAGTTGACAATATTTTTTTTTTTTTTTTTTTCGGTTTTGGTTTTTCTCCGGTACCAGGAACTGAACTCATGACCTTGCGCTTGCCAGGCAGGCGCTTTTTGCCGCTGAACTAAATCCCCAGCCCCCAAGTTGACAATATTTTGCTTTAGTTTGTTGAGAACTTCTTTAAAAGATGCCCAACAATTCAGAAAATGACATGCCCAAAGGCAGTGCTTCTAGTGGTATTTAAAAGTACAAAACAGAACAATCATGTACATGAAAGTTGTATCATTGTATTTTGTCATAACTAATTTCATGTGGAAATTCATATAATTTCACTTTGAATGGGTAGCTCTCAAATATCTCTTTGAGATTACACTTAGGGTAATATATTGATTTTTAATGGTGCATAAATGTAGGCTATACTGTATTCTAAGATTTTAATTCATAGATTACATAGGCTCTTAAGGCGAAAATGAAGAGAGCATTCATAATATATACTAATAAAATGTTTTGTTAGATAGAACTGATGAGCTGTGAAATAGTTATCTTATGGGAACTTCTCATATACTCTAGAACAATTAGGACTATGGGGCAATAGATCCTGTTTTTCCTTCTAGAATGTCTGTGGGTCAGGATGCTGTGCATGCTTCAGTTGGGTTCCCTGCAAGACTGCAGTGAAGGGGGTGGCAAGGGCCGTTGGCTAATCATCATGCTTGTTTTGGGCAGGATCTGCTTCCTGCTAATGTGGTTCCTGTCAGAGTTTGAATCCTTGAGATCTGTTGGACCGAGTTGGGATCATGTTGTTTAAAGGCCACCTTACATCCTCACCATGTGAGCTTCTCCAGCATGGCCACTTGCTGCTTCATGGTAGCCACTAAGGGAGACAGTCTGAGCACAAGAGACACTCTAATCTTAGGTAAAAAGTGAAAGTGAAAGTGATAGTCCAGAATCTGTGCTAAACTCTGTCTGTAGGAATTATGTTACAGATTTCAGCCCTACTCCAGGGGAGGGGATCTCACCAAGGCACGACTACCATAATGCAGGGATAATTGTAGAGGCGTTTAGAATCTCTTTATCACAGCCAGCTTCCAGAAGTGCTAGGTGGAGGGGATGAACTCCTGGGATCCAAGTTGTAGCTAATGTGTTTTATAGTATTGTTCTAAAAACAAGTCATTTTATCTGTTATTTTGAAGGTAATTGTACTCAGAGCAGAAGTAAAAATAGACTACTAGAATAGGATCTGCTTCCTAAATCTTCCTAGACTACAATCCTTGCTAATTCTGAGTGTGTTTGTCTAATAGGGCTGTCTATAGTGTTAAGGTATATCGAAACAGGAGTCTCTTGTTCATGTCATGCAACTTAAGAATTTTCTTATATAGATGACTTAGTTACTTCCCAGATTATTCAGAGTCTGAAGCAGGATAAGGTTTGGAAGAGACAGAGAACATTTGTAGAAGTAGAATTATTCATATTATATCATATTATTCATTATTCAAATATTTATTGAGCAATCTGTTGTGTAATAGTCCTTCTTACAGAAGGAGGGCCAGCGACTACCCTGAGGGGCTGTTAGCTGCCGCTGGCCTTCACTTCAGAAGTGTAGAAGAGTCTTTGTGGGAAAACCAAAGGGTTTGGAAGTACACAGCCACGGATTAAAATTATACTTCCACTGTGTGATCTTAGGTTATAAATGCTACCCTCTGACTCTTTGTTAAGAACTGACACTAGTACTGCCTACCTCACAGAATTTTTGTGGTGATTTTAAAAACATGCATAGCTCATAGATATTAATGTGAAATCCCTTTACCTTATCTCACCCCACAGAAAAAAGGACCATTATAAATTAGGTATAAAGGCAGATGTAAGTGCTCAGTTGGTTCCATACAATTATACAAAAGTTAGAAGTGTCAAATATTTAAGTAATCACCAAGGCAAAATCTCTTTGGTTATGTACAGTTCATTTTTATCGTTATTATAAGGCCTCACAATCATTCTCAGGGCTCCTTATTCATTATTTACTATGGCTAGCACATTTTAATTGTCCAGTTACACTGAATGACTCAAAGGAGTATTTCTGCTAGATAGTGTAAATAATACCATCATTGAAAATGTATGAGGATAGATATGAATCAATTGACTGGAACATAAATACCTATCTATTTGGAATTGATCTAGTGTCCCAAGTCACAAAATTTATGGTGATAGAATGGGCCACAAGGAATGGAATCCCATGAACATATATCACCTTAGAAACTTTATTCATCTGTATTGTACATGTGTTCACTCAATAAATATTTTTAAGTTTCTGTTCCAGGCTCTAAGTGCTAGAAAAATAAAGTTTATTCATGCAGTGTTTGACAGACCCAGATAATAAAATTATTTTTGGGGAAGTTGAAGTGTATCAGAAATCTATCCTTTATGTAAAGCAGACTAGCCCAGTTCAGTCATTTTATTTATTAAGAACTGCAATAATTTACACTTTTCTTTTAGTAGTTAGTACAGAAGTGGATTAATAAGAAATGAACTTTTTATATCCTACGGTTAGATGGTTGGAGGGCGTTGGAGACAGATAACTGTCACAGCTCTGTTTTGAAGTTTTTACTCTCTATGACACGGACTCTGTGATATAAAGGAATCTTGCTTATCACAGGGAAAGATTATTTACATTTATTTAAATACGTCACCGTTTATTTTTGACCAGATGGACTCTCAATAGAGTTTCTATAGTTTTGTAATTCTATAATGCCTCAGCATTTTGTTTGTCACTTAGCTATTCCCCCAGAGTTGTATTTAATTTGTCTGTATAGTTGTCTGGTTCATTAGATTACAGACCCTTGAGAGAGAAAGATCTCTATTTTCTTCACATAAAGTTGGTCAGTAAATGTTTTGATAGTTATTTCTTAGATTTTGAAAATTTACAGGCTCCTATTCATTTCCTAAAGGTACCCAATGAGAGTTTACATTGAAATAATGATAACATAGCATCTTGGATTTTGTTTCTTTGACATATGAGGAATATTTTCCTGCAAATTTCAAGGGCATTGCTAGTGATTATTTATTTTAAGACCTTATATAAAATGAGCTTCAGGATTTTGTTACCCTTTGGGCCCCTGAGGGAGTTATACATAATGAAAACTGTAACTCAAAGAAATTATGAAAGGTCTGTTTAGGAGTACATGTGAAAGTTATAGTTCTTGAAGTGTTGTAACCAAGGAGTCAACAGCCATTCCTAATCCTGATAGAACAAAATGGGCCTCAAAGGGGAAGATAGGCATGGTAATGCAGCTGGATCCTCTGCAAGATTTAACTCAAGGGAAAGGTAAGGGAAGGTAATAGGGAAGTGGATGTAATCAGAGTATGCTATATGCTTGGAGGAAAATGTCTCAGTGAAGCCCAGTGTTTGGTATAGTTAATATATGCTAATAAAAAAGAAGATTGAGTTCAAGCATCAGTTTCCACAAGAAACTGTGATGCACCTGCCTGTCTTTTCTCCCATGTCTAAATCAATGTGAGCACTCTTTTCATTTTATATATATATATAATATATATATGAAAAATATGTAGAAATTCTAAGCTCATTCAAAACACAGAGACTACAGAGGTTGCCTCATATTTATTTCATAATTTCAAGTTTATGACTTAATTTTTCAATCAATTTAACTTCTTATGGAATGCACAGACTCTTTGTTACTTGCCACTGAGCACATTTGGAATAATGCAATTTGTGATTTTGTACATTGTCTTAGGAAAAGCAATGATGCCATTAAAGAGAACTAAGAGGAGGAATGAAGAGTGGAAGTGTAGCAGGAATGGACAACCCAAAATATGGGTAGGAGCAAAATAAGAGATAGATAATGGGAAGTAGAGGAACAGATATTTTTGCAAATGGTAAGGGGTTCAGATGGCGGGAAGGAGGAGAGAGGTTAGGGAAAGGGGATGAGGAAATGAATTAATACCTGTTATGTGCATGTACCAACTCCATACAAGGAATGTAAACATTATGTACCACAACCATGTACTAATAACAATAAGTTTAAAAAAGAACAAGAAGGGGGGGTTATGAAGTAATTGTAGAATAACTATGGTTTTGTGAAGATGCCTGCTAGTTTACTAGTTTTATAACCCAATGTTTAGAGGATATGGATTTTTTCAGTGACCTAATCTCAAGTAAATAGGAGCAAATAAAAGAAATTATGTATTTCTTTCTCCAATGTCTTGTCAGCTACTGAATTTAATGCTACCAATAGATGCAGACTCACGCAGCACAGTATGATTTTTATAATGTCCAAGCATGCATCAAATCATAGATGAATATCTAATGCTATAAAATTATGGATTCTAAGCAAAAGACTTTAAAGTAATTGGCTTTTGAAATATTTTTGGATAGCTCAGAAAGGATAGTCATGGGAATAACAACACAGTAAATTAAGTTACTAGAGAACATGGAAGGATAAAAATCTAAAATGTAAAGGGATAATGTTCTCATATTTATAAAATACGTTTAGATTCAGAGGAGCTCATAGTGTGGAAAACATTTAGAATCCTTGTTGAAAGAAAAAATGCTCACCACCCAATTTCAGGTTCTGTGTTGAGCATGTTTTTGTTGTAGACAAGAGTTGACTAGTAAATTCCTAAGAATTATCTGTACAAATGTCTACACTTCACTAGCAGAGAGATGGTGCCTGTAGGTTCTGCTCCCTGCAATTACGAATACAGTGTTTGAATAGGTAACACTGAAGTGCCAGGAGAAGGTGGGTGACAGTTTTGCATCCAATGTCTGGCAAATCAGTAGAGAAACCTAGCACTGTCAGTGTGCCCTGGACCTGTGCCAAATCCTGGGAAAAGTGAACTCTGTTTTATGCAACTATGTTTTGTGATTTAAATTCATTGTAATAATTTAATACATGAAGCATATTTTCCATTTCTCTAATCCCCTTAAGTTTTTCTTGAGAACGGGTGTCATGGTGTTACCCAGATTGGCCTTGAACCAGTTCTTGAATTGGCTCAAATAACTTCCATGCCTCAGCCTTCTGAGTAACTAGAACTGTAAGCATGCACCATCGTTCCTAGCTCATATGAAGCATATTTTCAGGATTCTATTATATTACTCAGTGTTCTCAAATTTCCACAGTGATAAAATGGGATTAATTTATTAAGATTAGGGAGAAAGTCACTCTCACCAGATAATCTGGTTGAGTGAGTGTTGTAACATATACCAATAGAGGTTGTGATAGTTTTTCTTACTGTGACCAAGTAAGTGAAAAGAACAGTATCAATGAAGAATGTTTATTTGGGCTCATGGATTCAGCGTTTTCAGTCCATAGTTAGCTGGTCTCATTGCTTTTAGGTCTATGGCAAAGTGGAAGGATGTATCAGGGGAAATGCGTTTTTCTCATGGAAGCCAAGAAGTGGGGAAAAAAGGAAAGAACCAGGGGGGAAAGGGTCCAGGGACAAGATATAGTTCTTAGGGTAGCACATCCATGACCCACACCTTTCAATTAGGTACTACCTTTTCCTAATTTTCCATTATCTCCCAACTGTGCCATCATATTTTGATCTTATCAACGGATGACTCCACTAATGAAATTAGAGTCCCCATGATCCAATCACCTTCCAAAATCTCTACCTTCTTACAGATGATATCTTGCGGGGACATTTTAGATCAAAACTGCAATAGACCTATTCATGAATACTGAGAAATTAGATTGGTTATTGGAAATAAGAAACAGAGTTGTTTCATTAATCAATATAATTTTTTTGATTATAAAATGAGTAATACTTAGTGACAGACTAAGTGCATGTAAGAGGCTATACTATTATATTCCTCAGTAAGACAGACTATTATAAACGTATCCCTCTACTAGTTTTCCATGTCTGCAGTTACTTGAACAGTTGTGCCAACCTTAAATTAGCATCTCTTGGTGACTACCAAAAAAATGATCTGGAAGAATGTTTTAAGATTTTGTTTTCTGGTATAAGAAATATATTCTCATTATTAATTGTATGGGAAACGTAGAAATTTAGAAGGATACAAATTACCACTCATAACTCAATCTCCGGAGATGATCCATCTTTATATTTTAGTGTATTTTCTTCCAGCTTTCTTGTTTTGCCTAATTTTATACAATTATTAGTCAATTTAATATGTACAAAATGCTTTAGTCTTTGTGTAATTACAAAATACAAACATGTTCAGCTTTTGAGAAAAATAAGCTATGAAAACAGTGTCAAGTAAAGCTATTAGATATCTAGAAAAGAGTAAAAATAATTTGGAGCTACTTCTGGAGCTGAGGGTAGAAAAGCAAGCTGAATAAAATGAATAGGAAAACCAGTTCCAGCCATAAATTATCCTGAGTCCTTTGAATATACGTGCAATGTATTTCATAATTAACTCTGACGTCATTTCACGAGAGACCTCAAATGTATTCTGAAGGGGAGCGGCATCAATGGTACATGGTGGTTAGTTTGGAACGGATATTATCAATGATTTGAAGGTATGCTTGAGACCACAGACCGTATGTATAAGCTTTGGGAAGGCAGTGGACTGATAAACCTCTCACTGAGTTTTTGACTCCTCCTATTGGAGGGGCTGTTAATGACAAACTGTAAACTCAGCCCTACAGTTTATTTTCTCTGTAGAAGATTCCAAGGAGAGCTTTTCTGGCTGTGGTGAATTACAAACGTCCTCTTGACTTTAGCATACTCTGATGACTTTCTGTACAATGATTTCTTCCTCTTCATGCCATATAATTATTCAACAGGTATATAGGTAAGGTTTCTTATGATTAGATCCGTTTAGAAAAGTAAAGAAAACTTAATCAGTGAGCGTCACTCTTCAGCATTTTCCATATAGTACTGGTGCTCCTGTTTGTTAGTTTTACCCTGTTTCCTGCTTCAGAAAAGGCTGCAGATCAGCATCCAGATGAATGAGTTAGCAGACCATTTTCCTATGACACAGCCCAGTGCATTGTGTGATAAGATTAGGAATGACAAGTACACATAGGAGCAGCGGCAGACTTAATGTTAAGTATTTTTATAAGTTTCAGGCCTTCAATTAATGCAGGAGGGAGAGAGAGAAGGAGGAGAGGAGAGGAAAGAAAGAGAGAGACAGGGTCTATATCATAAGATAATTTTAATTTTCAGTTATTGTTCTTTGGATTTTAAACTTCAACTTTGTGCTGTAGATTTAGGGGTGGTGTGAATATTCTTCAAGTGGAAATCATTGAAGCCTTAGCCATACCAGTTCTGAGCTTTCCTGTGACTAGGCACAAACGGATCACTACCACAAGTGCTAGTAAATAGAAGTTAGAAATGTTTGAGGGAAACAAAGAGTTCTGCGCTGAACTCGGGGCAGTCCAGAACTGAATGTACAAAATGCTCCCAGTCTGGCAAAATAGGATCACTGCAAAGTCAGGGCTTCAGATTATTTTGCTGGAGGAAAGATACCTGTGAGAGTCTCTAATGATGGGAGTCAAATATATAAGAGGTTGCTGTGTGGTGGATGACCAGCTGTTCTGTAACTAGACTGGGGATAAAAATAGGTTTAAATTACAGTGTTATGGGATTTAGATTAGATAAAGGAAGTACGTTCTGATAATAGGAGTCGTTAAATGATGCAACATGATTCCCAAGCTGGTTATGAAATCATTCTGCTAAAATTATTTATGTTTCAAATTCAAGAACAATGAAAACATATATTGCATGTCTAGCTATTATTTAAATCTTTTATATTATATATAGATGAATGCTGCATGTGCATTCTCACACATGCTAAGAAGATAAACTATTGACATCAGTAGCTTTTCTAATTTTATAATTCTACAATTTGGGAATTCAAAATCAAGTTACTATTCTAAAAGGATTATGTATTAGTACAATAAAAGAAACTACTGGATATTAGTCATAAGGTTTATCTATGTCAATATAGAAAGGTTTGAAATTAGGCAAAAGAAAAATATAATGTGTGATGATAATCCCCTTTACTTTCTAAATAAAGACGGTTTGGAAGTTTACCATTTCCATTTTTTTTCTTTGCTGACTGCAAAGACCGTCAAGCCGGCAGTGTGTTTCTGAGAGTGGTGATGCGTTTCACAACACTGACAACTGTCGGCCTGGGTTTTTGAAGCTTCCAGGATTGTGAATTGTCTTCTCTTGAGTAGGTCAGTACATTTTTTCTTTAGTTTTTCTCCTTCAAATGCAAAGCAGACCAACTACTTCTCGAATACTTACAGCTTGGAAGTGGATAAACCTCCTGAATCTATGTTTTTTTTTTCCTTCACCAAAAGAAAAAAAAATCAGTGACAATAATCTATAAGATACTTTGCATATAAAGTGATTAGATACCTAAGATCTTTTAGTGGTAAATTTTCTATATTCTCAGCATTAATAAATCTCTTGTCAGTGGTATGTGTCTTTTTCCCTCCGTTGATAATCCTTTTTACAAATTCATACCTTGTTTTGATGAAAAAAATTAAAATATGAGTAGGATATATGAGGAAACCCTAAAGCTCTCTATTTATACTAGAGAGAATCAGAAATATTGATTCATGTAGAGAAAGAAAAGCCTAGTCACACTAAGTAGTTGTCACTAAAAGCTTTTATAATGAAAAGTTTTATAGTCAAAATATAAGATCTTATTTTGTCTTCACTTTATAATAATACAAGTAGAACTCCAAAGGGTCAGTGGGCGACTCCAACCATCTCTCCATTTGAAATGGAAAGGATAGGTCTACAAACATAGCATCATTTTCATAACATTATAAATCATGCATTTTTCTGTAATGTTATTCTTAATTGACTTGAAAAATCTTTATTCCCCTGCATAGATGACTGCCACTCTTCAAATTATATTTTAGATGAGTCTTTTTGTAAGATAACCTCAAAACCAAACAGCTTTAATTTGAAAACAAATGAGAAGAGATTTTAAGTTTAGGTTTATGTACTAAGCTAAGCATATCTATTCTTCCATCCTCAATTACACTGAAATAAGAGAAAAAAGAGAATCCATTTCTGAACATAGGGAAGAACCTAGTCTTGGAACATAGCACAGGAAGAGGTAGCCCCTGAAGGGTGGAAGTGCAGGGAGAAGTGCAGTTTGACTATGAGCTTGGGTCAGCTGGTTCAGAGAGCAGCAGAGGTAAAAAGCAGAAAAACTGAAACTGAGGTTGATCCAGGTTTTCTGTCTCTCCCATGCATTTAACTACAGTATTTACACATGGAAGTAAAGCAAGTGAGTCCAAAGGGATTCAAACAATTTCTACATGAGAGCCAAGTCTGTGTAGCATGTGAGCTGGTTCACAAAGCACAATGTTGTACCTTAGTTCTGACCTTTAAAGGGGCTCTTGCTGCTTTGCAAATGACAGTGTAAGACCTAAAGCAAAGCACAAGGTGGAGAAGAAATTAATGCAGAGAGTGGATCGATCAAATTGCCAACAATTTCTGTCAGCCTACTTTCCTGTTTTTATAAAAGGACAGTACAACAGAGAGTACCAGTATAAAATAGAAAGGAAAAAAATGAAAGAAGAATAAAAGGAAATAATATGGGGGACAAGATTTCTTAGTCCTTGCATTATTGGCATTTTGGGGCAAGATATTTGTTGTTGTTGTTAAGAAAAGGTTGTTGTATACATCACAAAATATTTGGAAACATTCCTGGCCTCTACCCAGTAGATTCAAATAGCAAGTAATGCCCATATTATGCAAGATGAAACAGAGATTATCTAGACAAAGATATTGGCAAATTGGGCTGGGGATTTAGCTCAGCGGCAAAAGCGCCTGCCTGGCAAGCGCAAGGTCGTGAGTTCGGTTCCTGGTACCGGAGAAAAACAAAAAACAAAAAACAAAACAAAAAAAACCCAAAACAAAGCAAAAAAAGATATTGGCAAATTCTTTGTAGGGAAAAATCAGCACCGGTTAAGAAACACTATTCCAGAGGAAATAGAAGTGATGTGGAGAGGGGATATTTTAAAAATACCTATGACTGGGGATATAGCTCAGCAGCACAAGTGCCTGCCTGGCAAGCACAAGGTCCTGAATTTGATTTCTGGTACAAAAAAAAAAAAAAAAAGTATTAAAAGTATCTAAAGTAGTATTCCAGAAATATTAGAGCAATTATACTTTCTAAAATAAGAATTTTCTGCTATGAAAAATGGAAGAATAGATGTACAGAAATAATTCATGAAATATTTCTTTAAATTTTGAAAAATTCTAAAGAATTCAAGGATAACTTCCAGGAGAAAAGGAAAAAAACTGTAAAGTATAAGGGAAGTAAAGAAACAAAGAGAATCTACCAAGGAAGGCCTAGTTTTGTCTGCCAAAGATTCTAAAACCAGAGAAAGGGATGGACAAATGAGACAAAATCATCTTGAGTTGAGTTGAATTTTCTAGAGTTGAAGAAAGGCACATTTTCAAAATGAAAGTGTGCAAATAATTTTGAGAACAATGAGTTTTAAAAAGACCAGCATCCGACATATCCTAATGAAATTTGAGACCACCAAAACTAAAGAGAAGATGCAAAACTTTTTAAAGAAGAAACCCATAAACTTTGTATGATAGGCATGAAAATTTCACTTAGATTTTTAATTAGCATCCCAAATTCCACTTGACAGTGAAATAATACCTTAAAAATCCAGATGGAAAACAAACATAATAAAGATGGTCCCTGACTTATGATAATTCCATGGTGCAAAATCGATAAGCGTTCAGTAGAGACAATTTGCACTGTGGCCCTCTGGTGAACTACTTTAGTGTATGATCCTTTCTCTTGGGAGGCTTGGTGGTGGCAGTGATTGGTAGTTGGCAGTTAGACTCAACATCAGGAGTGGAAACAGCTCAGACTCAGCAGTTTACCATGTTGCTCAACTAGGATGTTCAGTAGCTTAAGTATATTAAATGTATTTTCAACATAACAATATTTCAACTTATAGACGTACCAGTTAAGTCAAGGAAAATCTGTACCATATGGAATAGAACAGGGAACACACAAATAAAATCAAATAAATACATGCTCAAGAGATTTTTGAAAAAGTTACAGAAGCCATTTAATAGCAGGAAGATTTCCTTTTCAGAAAATGCTTGTCCAGTGGCAACAAAAAGTTTCACTTAAGTTTGAAGTCTTTTGCAAAAGTCAACTCAAAAAAGTCTCAGGTCTTACACAAAAGTCAACTCAAAGTAGATCATGGTCTTAAATGTAAAATATAAAAATATAAAAAGAATTGTAGAAAAAAGCAGGAGAAATAATTTATTTAGGTCCAAAGAATTCCTGTGCTTGGCATTGGTAGCATAATGTATATATGAAAAAACTGATTAAGTGGACTTCATAAATATTAAATAAAGCCTTTCATTTTCCAAAAGACCTTTCAAAAAGATAAAAAGATAAATTACAGCTTGGGAGAAAATATTTTTAAATCACAATAATTGACCTAGAACTAATATTTCAAAACCAGAAGTTAAAATAACAACAATAAATCCAGAAAATGGACAAAAGAAATATTTCACAAAGAATGATCTACAAGTGGTAAAAATTGCATGAAAAGAAGTTCATAATTACTAACCATTGGGGAAATGTAAGTTAAAATCATAATGAAATATTGTTATACACCTATTAGAATGACTAAAATAAAAACATAGTGACAAAACCAAGTATTTACAAAGATACAGAGAAACTGGATCACTTATACATTGCTGGTGGAAAAGTACAGTGGTACAACCACTCTGGAAAACAGTTTGACAATTTCATTTTTTCATCATTGTCTTTCTGGTAGGCACAAATAGATGAAGGATCTGAGATTTTCTTAAATTAATGTATTTATCTTCTGTAATGATGAATTCAAACCAACTCCTAGAATTTTTTTTAAATTGGAGCTTGAAAAAATGCTCACATATTTACTAGAAATAAATGCTAATTTTCTGGCAAAAGAATATACTGGAGGACCACAACTTGTTTTCAAAAGATAATGTGAAAGTATAATACTTAGGGGGGTGTGTTATACCAAACAAAGAATAGAGAGATAAAACAATAGGTGAATAAGAAGATAAAAAAGACTTCTCCATATGAGACCTGTGTATAATATGTGTATAATACTATGTTAATTTATGTATTATATAATATAGTGTGATTAAAAAGTAATAAAATAGACTATATTATATGGTGTTATATAATAGAAAGGAAAAATGATTATGATGTTAGAGTATCTGATTACTATTTGGAAAATGATAAACTTAGCACTTTTGCTTTGCCATATGCCATAATAAATTTCATATGTATTTAAGGGTTAAATCCACCCTTCCAGAAAAAAAACTACAAACTATATACATGCACACACAAATATAACACAGATGTACACACAAAGAGGTGTCTTGAGGTAAATAAAATGATACAGTGGAAGAAGTCTTTCTAAGCATTAAAATATAAGGCAAATATAAAGAGATATATTAGCAGAATTGCTATATAAATGATAAATTTTTATGTTGAAAAACCACTAATATATTAAATGTTTATAGTAAAGATTATATCATGTATAATATGATAGATGTTTAATATATCTAATATATACTCTAATAAATAGCAAAAATGAATTACCTTAAGAGAAAAAAGGCAATAGCCATGTACAAATAATCTCAGTACTGTAAGAGGATGAGCCAGGAAGATCTCAAGTTTGACCCCAACTTGGGCATTCAGCCTCCTTTCCCACAAAAAATGCTGTGCATATTCAAAGGTCCTGGAATCAATCCCCAGTATCACCAGTACAATTAATTTTGAAATATCCAACCACTTTTTACACTTATTAAGGAAAGAAATACAAATTAAAATAAAATAACATCTTCTATTGTTAAAATAACTTTTTAAAGAGACTATTATCTGAATCCTGTAAAGATTGGTTTAAGACTTATAGGAATATACATTAATGGTGGAATACATTTCTATTTTATGCCTTAACTGTATTCTTTTTTGCTTTTTGTTTTGAGACAAGGCCTTACTACGTAGTTCAGGCTGACCTAGAGCGCATGGTGACCCTTTTGCCTTATCCTTCAGAGCGCTGAGATAACAGGTGTATGCCTGACTTGACTCTCCTTTCCAATCAGAAGGAATATGAAAGTTTGACTCCTATTTTATTACATTATTATTTATATTGGTGCTACATAATGACTAAACTTCCTGCATAAATAAAAATATTGTTATTTAGACAACTGTCTTCCCATGAGAGGTAGTACCATTCAGTCATTCAGATATTTTCCAAAAAATATATAGTGTTCTGGAAAAAATCCAAAATTATGCCAAATGAAAAATTAAGACAATATTAATATTCTTAATTTTGACAGTGTGACAGGTATTATAGTTTCAAGTTTTATTTAGTGTATATGCAAACAAGGTTAGAGGGAAATACATAACAAAACATTAAAGGCTTTTGTTATTTTGCAGCTAATGTTTAAAAAATTCCTTCTGTATGCAATCAATGTTTTATACATAAACAAGTTAATAACAACTTTTTTTTTTTTTTTTTTTTGGTACTGGGAATTGAACTCAGGACCTCGTGCTTGCCAGGCAGGTGCTATGCTACTGAGCCATTTCTCCGGCCCCACAACATTCTTAATAATGGTACAATTCAGTGTTTATCAGTATAGAAATGTTAAAATTGCATGACATGCTCATAGAATTCTATGCAGGCATTATAATTATATCTTGAAAATGTTTTTACTTTAATATTGTGGAAGAGTACTTATGATATAATGTTAAGTGATTAAACAGTGAGTGTATGTTAAAAAGCTACAGAAAAACATGATAAATTGTCAGCAGTGCTGATTAGTTTGCAATTAGAATTGTCATTTTCTTCCTTACTTTCTGAATACTTCAGATTTTTAACTATAAGAATCCAAGCTCTGTAATCAGAAAAATAAATGTTTTAAAGTTTCTGATGGTATTTATATATATACACACACAAAAGCTTTAAATTCTTTTAGCAAATGTACTTAATAAAGCCATAATATTATTCCAACAACATCTCAGCTTTATCCTTCTGTGCCGTATTTTGGCACTGCCTGCATTTAGCAACATTTCCTACACAACTAAAATAACAGTAAGGTACATTTATATAAAAGGAGAAACGGGAGTGTAAGACCCCATTTTCCCTATGCAGTCTGACAGATTCTGATATGTTTCACGCACTGTATCTGTATTTTCATTTGCATTGATTTTTTTCCAGAGCCTTTACTGCTACAGCCAGGTCCCCAAAGAAGTTAGTGCTTTCTGTTCCTCACAGCTTGGCGGGAGGCAGAATGTCTGCAATTACTCTTTCTGCTTTTAACTGACTTTGAATCCTGTCCTTTTGGCTTGCGCACCTGGCTTGCAGCCAGGAGAAGGAAAAAAGCTCTATCTGTTGGTTTTCAAATGTCATTTCCCCTTTGGCTTTGTTGATGATAAAATTCTGCCTTTGCATCTGAAATTGGAAACTCTTCTAATCTTGGAGTCTGACGGTAATTCATTGGAAGGCTTTCTCTTATCTGTGTCTAGCGTCAGTGTTTAGTCTGATCTTCATTTGTATCCAGGTAAAAAGCTCAAAATACTTTTTACCTTTAGTGTGATGCCCCAAATTTTGCCCGTAGTTATGTTTGTGCTGTCACTACCTGTCAGTTCCTAATTACATCCACACAGGAATTTGGGCCAGAGGTAGCTGGATCTGGGTTTTCTCTTCCTCTCTCAATGCCTGACCCTTGCATAGTTCTTCTGTTCAATTGTGGTAGGTCCTGGCTTTGGATTTGTAGCCCTACCCAGTCAAAACATTCTTTTTTAGGACAAAAGTAATTATTTCTGATGTTTATTTCCACAGCAGTTAGAATTTCCTTCCCTTTTATCTATTTATTTTCACTTACCCAACTGAGAGAAGAGTTAAACTATACTCTTAATGAGTAACATGCAATATATATATATGTGTATCCTTTAAAATTTACAGTAATTTTGACATACCTATTCCACTTAACTCCTCATAAAGCTTGGAATATATTTTTGCCCATTTTCGACGTGAAAGAACTGGAGCTCAGTGCGTTAGTTTTTCCTAGCCCGCCCAGTCCAGGTTCACCAGTTGCCCTCCAAATCCATCACTCATTACCTACAGATGCTTTGAATGACAATACGGGGTTCACTGGAGTAGAAGGCATGTTAAGGATACTGTTCATGCTTTCATCAAATATCTTCAGTAGGCTATTCTCAGTTTTATTCATATTTAGTTATTTATGTATGCCATCCACTTCTGTGCAGATATTTGAAAGGAAGTCAGGCTCTCTGTAATTCCCCTAACCACCTTCTCTTACAAAATGATATCCAAACTCCTTTTTACATGGTAAGTAAAGACTTTCACAATCTGACCTCAAGCTCCCGAGCCATTCTCATCTATTGCCATTCACTACCATGCACACTGTACTACTGTCACGTGGAATTGTCCTTTGTTCCTTTAACATGGTCTGTCACACATGTTGCCCGCCTCACCTCTCGTCTGCCCAGAAAGCTCCTACTTCAGTAGTTCTCGTATTCTCAGGTACATTACAACCACTTAGAAGGTTGTTAAAACATTGATTATTGAAGTCTTCTCCAGGCTTTCTGAACAGTAAGTAGATCTGCAACCACAGAAGTTGGATTTCTGACCACTTCCAACTTGATCTACTTTCTGCTGGTGTGACACTGTGCTTTAAGAAGGAGGATTTGGAGGCCTGCCACCCTAGGACTTTGAGAACCTGAGACAAGAGCATGTCAAGTTTGAATCCCTCCAGGGCAACTTAGTTAGACCCCATCTAAGAAAAATAAATTAAGTAAAGGTCGTGGGCAGATAGCACAGTGCAAAGGCCTGGTTGCAATCCCTATTTGAAAAATAAGCATTAGTTTGCTTATATCTGGAGACCTCAACTAAATTGGTCTGCAAAATCCTTTCCCACCGCAGGCAAATTTAATTGATCTTTTCTCTCCACTTTCATGCTCTTTTCTGTGTAGCATGGCCATGGCTTTCTGGTAACTGTGAAGACCTTCCTTATTAGAATGTCTTCTTTCCTATACAAGAATTGATCTGCTTGAGTTTAGATCCTCATGATCTCACATAATGATAACTCACTAAGAATTTAAATGAATAAATAATGTACCTGGAAACATTGGTTCAATTAAAATAAATTCTTTGCTTCATTCAGTGGTTTTCCTTTTGATTATACTTTTGTTCAAAAAATAAACTCTTTGGTTTCTAAACAAATTTAAAGAGGAAAATTAGTAATTTGCCAGGTATTATGAGATATGTATTTTGTATCATTCTTATGGTGACTTTGATGCCATACTTATACTATCTTTATTTTAAAGATAACGTAACTGAGGCTCAAAAAGTTAAATATTTTATGACTAGAAAGTTGCACAAAATAAAATTCACATTCAGCTTTTTCTTACCCCAAATTCTGTTACCCCTGAAATGAACTGTCATTTGTCTCATGACATATTAAGATGCTGGCATAGTGACATACTTACAGAAAAAAGTAAAGGTGATCTCTATGTTAGCATTCATAGAGATAGTTTCTGGCTTCACCTTTGCTTTAGTTCTTTACATACAAATTCAATTCCTAAATTACTTTCCATATTTCATTATTTCTAATGTTTCTTCTCCATTCTTTGTGGATCACTTGAGGAAGTAGCTTCAAATGTCTTCACTTCCCAAACGTATTTCCATTTTCTGGGTTTCTAAATCAAGACAGTTTATCTTCTCCTTTAGTGAAACAGAACAATTAAATAAAGTGATATTAGAGGGATCTTAAAACATCTTTCTCACTTTAAATTAATTTTTCATTTTTAGCAAATTTTATGCACAGCTGAGGAAGAAATGGAAATCACTTCCAAAGCACCAATCACTTCAAAAATTATTTTCAGAAGTACCTAAGATTCAGTTTATTTTTTAAATCTTTTTATGTACATGTTTTGTATATCTTATTACTTTAATTATCTCTTTGTGGTCCTTTCATTTCTTCCTTCCCATAAAAGTAAATTCTCTTGGAAATGTTGGATTTTTCTCATTATCAATTAGAAATCATTCATGTTATTTGAAAGATCATTAGTTCTTTCACTGTTTTAAAAAATCATTTTCTCATTCAGAATAATAATAGACGCTCACTCTTAAGTAATGAGCATAGTACTTGATTTTGGTAACCAATTCATCTGTTAAAATACACTATTGGAAATTTTATGTTTTATATAATCTAGTTGTAGGAAGCTGAAGTCTATGGTTATATATCGAGAGAATGATGTAAACTTTTAATATCCCATGTATTCATTTGAAAAAGAAAAGCTGTACTTTGTCATTTAGAAAGCAGCAAATATATCTCATTGTTTATGTGGAGATTTTTGGCACTGTAGAATAGACTTTACATTATATAATGTGAAGATATAGGATTTATTATTAAATTTATGTCAATGTAATTCTCACTATTAATTGGCCAAGCTTTCTGTTCTGCATTTGTGAATTCTGGTAGGCTTTAGGGTAGTTTGGAAAAAATACCCATGGAGGTGATTCAGATCCTTTTCTTCAATTGTTTGTCTGTTGGCTAAATTAGAATATCAGAGATTATTTATTAGATTTAAACTATATTTCCATTTTATAAACCTCAGTCTATGCTTGAATGTATTCATTTATAAAATTTTCCAAGCTTATATTTAAATTGCAGAAGAGAAATACTGTATAAACAAAATTTATCATAAATAACCCATTTTCAGGGAAGCACACAGCAAAGCTTTGGTTCCCTACTTTAAAAACAAATGTGCTTGTTTTAAAGTTAGTACCCTAGGGAAGTGGTGAATAAATCCCAAAAAGAATGAATGACAATGAATTAAAAAGAAATGATGAAGTATATTTCAGTCCATGTTCTTTTCTGCTGACTGTTCTTTGATTTTTCCAAATCTTCATCTCCTACCTCCAATGGATCTTGGAAGACAAGCACATGCTAGGTGCTTCATAAATTTTTGTTGTTCATACACACTCGGAATGTCAGTGTTTGCCTTTGTTTTACAGAGGCATTCAATAAATTTGGGGCAGCAGATGTGTGATTTGTAAATCTACACACAGTAACAGTCCATTAGTAATGCTGTTTGATTAAAAGAAAAACAGGGGTTGAATGGCTAGCTCAGTGGTAGAGTACTTGCCTCCCATACATGAAGCCCTGGGTTCAATCTCCAACACCCCTCCCCCAAGAAAACTTAATTTGTTTGCCAGGCATGGTGGCCTATACTTGTAATCCTAGCACTTGGTAGGATGAGGCAGGAAGATCACCAGGAGTTTGAGGCCAGCCTGGGGTACATAGTGAGATCTTGTCTTAAAACAAACAAACAGAAAAAAAAAGAAAGAACAAAACAAAAGAAAAAGAAAATAAAATTAGAAATAAAAGGATAGACCAAATTCACTATCTTGTTTTTACATGGAGCTGTTAAGTGAGCATAATTAAATAATTAACAAATACATTAACACTCTCATTCTCAATAGTAATAGGTTATTGGCCATCCCACGCAAAAATAAGGTAAATAAAAAACAAATCAAAACCTCTCAAACATAATAGAATTCACTAAATAGTCACCCAAGAGCTCTCAAGAATTAAAAGCACTTTATTGTGAGGTGAAGTTATCTTGCTTCACTCTAATCCCCTGATACAGGGTTCCAGGAGCGCATCATGCTAAAATACTACAGAACTTTGTCTTCCAAATGGATAAGTATAAAAATAAAAAAAAATCATGCAGAAATCACACATCAGTCTTTTCATTGTCATGAACTCTAAGACAGAGTATTTTTTATCAGTCATGTTCAAATAAACTGGACAGGTCATATAACAAGATGAACTTGCCAACTTTTTTTAATAGAAAAAACAGATGGTATCTTCTCTTGTAAACTACATCCTGCACATATCCCATCCTGATGACCTCCTACATGCACTCCCACTCCACCCCCTTTTCCCCTTCCCAAAGGAGCCAGCCTATCAAGCTGTGTATTTTTAATCACTTTCTATAGCAATCAAGAATTTGCCATCGGAGAGACTGTTTTACTGCTTATCTTTAGATGCCTATTCCTGCTAAACAGATTTAAGATAACAGCAACTGGCAGTAGGTGCCCTTCCTGACAACAGAGGTCAGACAGCATTGCCAATGAAGCCCTAGAGATGGCTTTGGGGAACATGTGAAATCCTACTCATACTCAAATTCTAAAGAAAATTTTTCCTTGTTTTAACCTCCAGACATTTCAAGTTCTTAGAAATAGTTTCTCATGTGTGTGTGGAGGGGCTACCAATCCTGCGTGAAACCTAGCAATTAATGAGTAATTGGTAACTTTTAGTTATCAATATTAACAATGAAAAAGAACATCTTTAATTGAAGAAAGAAAGACTTTTGCACTTTGGGGATTTGTTTTTACAAGAATTATGAATAGAGAAAACTTAGAGCTCACCCTGAGGTGCCACTTGTGAAGATGAATGATGCCTTCCTGTCACCTGGAAGAGGCTTCAGGTAGGTTCTTGCAGTTCTCCATGTGGGTCTGCCATGAGTCATTGCTGAGGAAAACTGTTCCTTACAGACATTTTTTCGCTTATTGTTTCAGTGTTACACCTAACTGTGTTGGAAAGTACGAACTAGAATGTTAGGAAGGAAAAAGTGGCAAAAGCAGCAAGACAGAAACGTTTAGTCTCAGTGCCTTAATATGAAGTAGAAAAAGGTACCGAGTTGCTTACTCAACGGGCTGCATAGTGTCACATCAGAGGCCACAGACTATGTCGAATGAGTGATTTTAAGATTGCATTACATTCCTCCGTTCCTGCTTAGATTGTGAAAGGTGTGCATAACTGCACAAAATGAATGGTATAAGAAGAATTAACTGGCAGATGAGGTCAGTCTCGTAAAGAATCCTTGATCCTGAGGTGGTTGAAGCTTTTGGAAGACTCAGCAACTTCTTTAAATTCATTGTTTCACACATATGAGTAAAGCTTCCTGAAGATACTTCCTTCTTCTCAAACTTAGTTCCTTGTTGTTCAAATTCTTTTATCAGCCAATTTCAGGATTTCTATTCTTTCTTAATTGAACTTTTAATCCAATTTTTTTTTTTTTTTTGGTCTTTTTGAGACAGGGTCTTGCTATGCAGTTCAGGCTGGCCTTGAGCTCACTTTGTAGCCCAGGTTGGTCTCGAACTTATAACAATCCTCCTGCCTCAGCCTCCTGAGTGCAGGAATTATAGGTGTGTGCCACCATGCCTGGTATATATTTGGTCTGACAGTGTCTTATGGATGTCATTATCTGTTCTGTGCTTCTCCTTCTCATTTTATCAACAGAACTTCTTCCTTTTAATCATATATGAAGACTTTTCAAATGACACAACTATTATGGAAGATAAATCAATAATTATTTTCAGGTATTTATGTTAATGTTCAAAGCTGTACTAAAGGATGTGATTTAAGAAAATAAATCTTGATTACTGGGATGCTAAGAATATAATTGAGGAGCAAAATTAGACTGGAAAGTAAAAACATAGTAGGAACTAAATAAACTCTGTGATATTCATATAAAAAAAAATAAATTGTCTTAAGGGTAAGTTCTTTCTTGGAAGAGGTGCCTTCAGCAAAAGTGGGACTTAAAAATAGACAAGATGTCTATAAGGAGTGTCTTCTCAGGAATGAGAATGGATAGACCTGGGGCACCTTAATAACAACGGCTTAGCTCATTACTTGAGATTCTTCTTGAGTTTTTGGGTCATCTTGTATAGCTCACCTCTGATTGAAAATAATCCCTAATCTTTGCTATATCTGTTGTTGGGTAACCACTCAACACATAGAAGCATTTCAGTTAAAGCTTTATCTTAAAGTTTGAAGGGAACTGAGAGAGAGAGTGAGAGTGAGGGAGAGAAAAAGAGAGAGAGTGAGAGAGAGAGGGAGTGAGACAGAGAGAGAGAGAGAAAAGCAGTGAAGGGGAGTAGAAGACGTGAAAAAGAATTAAGATGTGTCACATACATGTACCAACTCCCCACAATGAAGGTAATCATTATATACTGCAGACATTTACTAGTAAAAATAAAGCCATGCTTGTAACAAAAGTGAAATACTTACCAGGCTAACATTGCTAGAGAAATACATAAGATGAAACCTTACTCTGAAAACAGTGAATATAAAGTTATTTGAAGATGAGGAAAAAGTACTAATTAAAATATATTTAGTCCACAAGTGTTGTCATTCTTTGGCCAAAATCCAGGAATGTGTTACTTTGCAAGTTTTAACAGGCGCATTTCAATTTTTAAAAAAGGATAGTTATCCTTACTTTATGTTGGAGTAGTAGATTGCATTTTCCAACAATGGCCTTTCCATAAGTCTCATACAGGTCATGTTGAAATTTATCCATTGAAAGTTGTGGGTCTTTGTTTCCTTCCCTCGGTTATGGACCAAACTTAGTGACTAAGTTTAGTCCAATAGAATTCAAGAGAATTAATGCTATAGTCTAGGTTGTAAAAGGCAATAGAATTTTCACCTGGTTCTTTCTCTTAGGACCTCTGATTTTGGAACCTAGCCACTACAGTGTGAAAAAATGAAAACTAGAATATGTAATAAATCACATGGAGAGGCCCCACAGAGAGGACCTGGGGACATGGCAGACCTTTAGTGTCACTCACCAAATGCATGAGTGAAGGAGGCTTCAGAATTCCAGCCTAAATCCTTCAAGTGGAGCTTTTTACCACCTGACACCCAAGACATCATGAAGCAACTGGACTTGCATATTGTATTCTGCCTGAATTTCTGACCCACAGTATCTGCTAGCATAACAGCACTCAGTTTTTAAATAATTTGTAATGTAGCCATTATAAACAGAAAATATGTCAGCCAGGTTTTCATACCTCCATTTCTATGGCTCCAGATAATCGCTTAAGAGATTCTATTTTATATGCCTTCAAAACTATGTTCACCCTTCTGAAAGCTCAGTGTTCTAACAGCATAGTCATCCATTTGCCATACTTTAAAAAATAGTTTGAAAACAAAGCCTCTATTCTTAATGTTTGGTACCATTTCCTTGATTTGATTTTGTTAAGTGCTCAATAAAATAGACATTGATAAAAGACGCACTTATGCCCTGTGATTCTGGAGCCTTGTGCATAGCTGGTTCAAGCACAGAACACCAGCCCCCATAGTCCATCGTGCCATAAATCAGACTTTTCTAAGATTTTGTACTTAGAGACACAGGTATCAAAAGTAAGAGATAATCTGTCACTGAAGTTGTTGAGATCATATAGACTGGATTTAGCATCCACTTTGGACTTCATTAAAGTAAAAGAAGATGGTCAATAGGAAAGGCTAGTAAGACAATGGTATTGGGAGATAAGATCCTGCAGAAAGAGTCTAGCTTCCATAGCCTTTACTATCATTTATTTTTCTTTTTAATTCTATGAAATCCCTTTTGAATCCTTTCTGCAAATTCCTTTTCCACAATTGTCTAAAGTTATCTGGCTTCTTATTCTTTTTTAACTTATGTATTTATTCTAGTTTACTTTAGTAGTGTACCTATGTGTGGTACATGTTTGCATGCCTTGTGGAAGATGGTACATGTACATAACACATCTTAATTGCTTTTTTCATCCTCTTTCCCCATTTCTTAATCACCTTCCTTTTTTGGCATATGTTTGCAGTAGATAATGATTTTGTTCCTTGTATGACGTAGGTATGAATACGTAACACATCATAATTATTTTATTCCATCTCTTATATTTTCCTTCCCGCCCCTCATCTTCCATCTTTTGGTCAACTTTTCCTTTGAAAAGGATCTATTTCCCTACTTTCTATTATCTATCTTTTATTTTGCTCTTTCTTTTTACTCAGGGTTTTTCATATAACAGAAATTATGTGATAGTTAAGCTTATGTGTCCGATTTATTTCAAATTACATTATGGTCCCAATTTTCAACCATTTCCCAACAAATGACTCAAGTTCCTTTTTCTGCATGGCATTGTAGCACTTTATTGTGTGTAAACACCACATTTTCTTCATCTATTAATCTGTTGATAGACATATGGGCTTCTTCCAAGATGTAACAATAATGAGCTGTGCCGCTGTAAACATAGGAATTGATGTGTCACTATAATATGATGTCTTTAACTCTTTTTGGAAGATATTTAGCAGGATAATACCTACGTAAAATGGAAGTTCTAGTTTTAGATTTTTGAGGAATCTCCATACTGATTTCCATAGTGGTTATACTACTTTGCATTCCCACTAACAGTGTAGAGTGTCCTTTTTACCTGCAGCCTCTCCAGGATTTGTTATTATTGGATATCTTGATGGCCATTCTTTCTGGGGTAAGATGAAATCTCAGTGTGGGTTTAATTTGTATTTCTCTAGTGGCCAGTGATGTTGAGTGTTTCTTCATGTATTTGTTGGCCATTTCTACTTCTATGACATGTGTATTTATTTTGTTTGCACATTTTTTGAATGGGTCTTTTACTTTGGTTGGGCTAATGTTTGTGAGTTCTTGATATATTCCAAATTAGTCCTTTGAGGAATCACTGGCAAAAATTTTTTTCCATTCTGTAGACTATATTTTCACTCTTATTTCTTTTGCTGTGGAGAAGCCATTTGATTTACTATGATCCTATTTGTTGATTCTTGGAACTATTTCCTGAACAACTGTGTTCTGTTTGAAAAGTCTTTGCCTATGTGTATGACCTCAAGAGTTTTTACCCATCTTGTCTTCTAGCTGAGTGTTTCTGATTTAACCTTTAGTACTTTGATTAATTTTGATTTTAGTTTAATACATGGTGAGTGATAGGAGTCTAGATTCAATTTTCTGCAGGTGGATAGACAGTTTTCCCAACATTATTTATTAAAGAGGCTATCTTTCCTCTAGTATATATTTTTGGCCTGTTTGTCAAAGATCAAATGTAAATTAAGATTGTTTCTGTATCCTTTTCTATTGCATTGATCCTCATGTCTGATTTTGTGTGATTAGCATGCTATTTTTATTAACAGTAGCTTTGTAATACTACTTCAAATCCACGATTGTGATTCTTCTGGCTTTGCTTTGTTTTTTTTTTTTTTTTTTTCCACTCAGGATTTCTTTTGTTACTCTGGGTCCCTTACTCCACATGAATTTAAGGATTATTTTTTCCAGTTCTGTGAAGAATGCCATTGGAATTTTGGTTGGGAATGTGTTAAATCTGTGTATCAGCTTTGGAGGTATTGCTATTTTGAGAATAGTGGTTCTGCCTACACAGGGATATCTTTTCCATTTTCTGATGTCCTCTCCATTTCCTTTTTCAAATTACTGTAGTTCTTATTGTAGAGGTCTTTCACTTCCTTAGTTAGGTTAATTCCTAAAGATTTAATTTTTCTCTGTGTTGTTGTGAATGACATTTTCCCCAGTTTATTTCTCAGTGAGTTCATTATTAGTGTACAGGCATGCTACTAATGCTTTTGTGTTGATTTTCTGTCCTGCCAAATTACTGAATTTGGTTATTAATTCTCAGAGTTTTTTGGTGCATTTATTTTTTGATCTTTTATGTAAAACACTATGTCGTCTGCAAATAATGATAATTTGGCACATTATTTTCCTCTAAATATCCCTTTTATTTCTTTTTATTGCTCTTGCTAATGTTTAATACTACCAGATATTGAACAGGAATGATGATACAGGACATCCTTGTCTTGTTCCCAATTTTTGAGGGAAAGCTGTCAGTTTTGCCCATTTAATATAATTTTGACAATAAATTTGTCATAAGTATCTTTTATCAGATTGAAATAATTTCTTTCTGTAACTATTACCCTCAGTGTTGTTTTTTTTTTAATCTTGAAAGGATGTTGGATTTTGTCAAAAACTTTTTCTGCAGCTATTGAGATGATCATGTGATTTTTGACTACCTCTATTTATGTGATATATACATTTATTGATTTGCATATGTTGAGCCATTCATGCATTCCTGGTATGAAATCTACTTCATCATGATATATGATCTTTTTGATGATTTGTTGCATTTTGTTTGCCAGTATCTTCTTAAGGATTTTTGCATCTAAATTTATTAGAGAAATTGGCCTGTAGTTCTCTTTCTTCGTTAGATCCTTGTCTGTATGTGCATAATCATAATAACAGAATCAGCATAACAGAAGCTTTCAGTAATGACTTTTGAGAAGTAATAGTTTCAGAACTTCCCTGAAGTTTTTGTAGAATTCAACAGTCAACTTGTCCAGATCTGGACTTGTCTTGGTTACTTTTCTCTCCTTGCTGAGACAAAATACCCAATACCCAAAATGAAGGAAGGAAAGGTTTATTTAGTTCACAGTTTGTGGAGGTTTCAGAGTCTTCACAGTTTGTGGCTGGCTCCAAGGCAGAGAGGCACATGGCAGAGGGCAAATGTTCATGGTGACATAACACAGCAAAGGAAACAAGCGCAAAAGGGAGGAGAGGCAGCAGGTAGCCTCTTCCCTCCCTTACATTGTATGCCCAACCCAGGGAGGGTGTAGCACTCACACCCATAATCCCAACATTGGACTATGGATCAATCAAATATCTAGAAGCGTTCTCCATGAGTCTTTGGGAACCACTCAGGCACAAACCATAACAGGGTTTTTCTTAGTTTGTATGTTATTACTGCTGCAATTTCTTTTCCTGTTATTGGATTATTCAGGGTTTTAAAATCTTCTTGGTTCAATTTTGGTAATTCGTATATATATAGGAATCAATCCATTTCTTCTGATTTTTCCAATTTATCAGTGCATTGCTTTGTGAAGTAGTTATTGATAATATTGTTATTTCATCAAGAGCCATTGTGACTTCACATTTTTCATTTCTAATTGAATTGATTTATGCTCTCATTTTTATAATAGCCTTCCAGGTACTAGCTTTGAGCTTGGATGTCCTTGTTTTTCTAGGACCTTGAAGAGATCAGTAGGTTATTTGGCCTCACTCTGTTTTTGTGATATGGCCATTCATAGCTATAAACTTTTCTCCTAGTACTGCTTTTATTGTATCACATAGTTCTGGCATATTGTACTGGCATGGCCATTTAGATCTAGAAACTACCTTATTTCTTCCTTAAATTCCTCCATAACTCATTCTTTAGTTAAGAGTTTTTTGCTTAGTTTTCATGTAGTTGCATACTTTCTGTTTTCTTTTGTTGTTCATTTAACCACATTGCATTATGTTTTGATAATATGCATGGTATGATTTCAATTGCTTTATATTTATATAAGGCTGATTTATTGGGTAACATATGGTCTGCTTTGGTGAAAGTTTCATGTGCTGCTGAAAATAATGTGTATTTTGTTGTTGGGTGGAACATTCTGTAGGTGTCTATTAAATCTATATGTTCAAAAATTTTGTTCAACTCATATTTTTTGTTGTTTTTTTATCTCACTAATCTATCTGTTTATAAAAGTAGGTTGTTGAGGTTTCTTATTATACTTTTGTCTATGTGTGTCTGATCTTTTTGCCTAGTAGTACTTGTTTTATCAAGTTGGTTGCACCATTGTTTGGTGCACATATGTTAATAATTATTATTTCTTCCTGTTGAATTATTCCTTTAAACAACATGTAGTGACCTTCTTTTCCTTTCAGATTACTTATGGCCTGAAGTCCACTTCAGCTCAATAAAACATAGCTATACCTGTTTTTCTGCGGGGTTTCTTGTGCATGGAATATTTTTTTCCATCCTTTCACTTTTAGTCTATGAGTTTCTTTATGGCTTAAATGTGTGTTTTGTATGCAGTATACTGCGGGATTTTGTTTCTTGATCCATTCTGTCGATCTGTGTCTTTTAATTGTGAAATTGTGAGCACTGGCTTCTTGTTCTTAAAACCACATAATGTGTAAGGGTGCTCAAGAGGGAATGGGTATGGTTTACATTAGCAACATGAAAGACTCAAAATCATCTGGGGAATTTTGATGTTCTTTATCTTCAAAAAATGTTTGTGTTCCTACTGTGTGCAATATACTATGCTAGATCCTGTGGTTATCAAAGTGAGTGATGTACGATTTGACTAAAAGTCAGCACTGAGGTGCAGACAAATACATGCAGCAGTGGACCTGAGAGAAGAAGATTCAGGGGTTTTGCCTCTATGATTTTATCCCCCTTGTTTTTCTGAGGGTTGAGACTTAATTCTGTAGTCTGTACATTTTCAATGTCATTTCCAGTTGTTTGAAAATGAACTGTTATGGAAATGGTGTTAAAAAGAAAACCCTTAGATTTCACAGTCATTTTTTCTAAAAGTGTTAATAATTAATTCTACCTAGCAAATTTTACTTCTTAATAGTGAATTTCTCTCAAGTTTGAGTGTGGAATAAGGGTGGTGGAAATGCATCCAAGGTTAAAAAACACTTAATGGATGTCCTCCACCATCTGCCCCCATCCCTGTCTGTGTCTCTGTTTGCAGGAGACTTTTTCCTATCAGTAAGGTATCCAGGTGAGAAGAAATGTCTGGATTTTACCTTCATGTAGCTGTGCTAAATAGCCAAAGGAACAAATGCTTTCCCATTTTAGGAAAAGTCTTGTTAATAGAGCCAATGTTGGTAACTGTGGCTCTAGTTTGGACAGGAATTATAGCTTGTCCTATTTTTTTTTGCTCTCACATGAAAGTGAATCATTATAGCAAGGTAAGACCCTTGCATATGGCAGACTACAAGTGCTTTCATCAGTTCTTAGTAAACAATGACCTGATTGTTTTAAAGGATTGTCTTAATTACTTTCTCATAGCTGGGACACCATACCCTACATCTACAACACAAAGAAGGAAAGGTTTGTGTTGATTTACAGTTTGTAGAGGTTTCAGTTCATAGTGTGCTGCGTCCAAGACAGAGCAGCATGGCGAAGGAGACTTGTTCATGGCAGGCAGGAAGCAGAGAGAAAGATCAATGGAGGAACGTGAAGAGATAGACCCAGGTCACACTCTCAGTGACCCACTTCTTCTGACCAGATCCCATCTCTTAACAAGAAATCAGCTAAAAGAGCCCTCTAACCACCTCCCCAAAGCTGACCATTAAGTAAATGAGACTCTGTGGGACATTTTAGATATAAACAATAGCAGAGATCATTACATTGAGATTTATAAGTTTCATTCATTGTCCATTTCATGCTTGTATAACAGAATACCTGAGACTGCATAATTTATAATGAATAAAAACTTGTTAGCTTATAGTTCTAGAAGCTGAGAATTCAGTACCAAGTACTATAATCTGATGAGAATTTTCTTGTTGTATCATAACATAGCATAGGATGTTAGAGAGAGAGAGAGACAGACAGACAGATAGACAGACAGAGACAAAGAGAGGAAGAAGAGGAGGAGGAACAGTAAAAGGTAGGGGGAAGGGAAGAGGCAGAAGCAAAAGCAGCAAATCAACTTTCCCTCAATTATAGCATGAGTCCATTCAGGAAGGCAGAACCTTCATTACCTAAATAATTATTAAATGTCCACTTTGCATTATTATTATGATGGTAATCAAATTTTAACATGAACTTCAGAGAGAACTTCAAACCATTTGTAAAATTCACCTAGATTTACATCTTCTCTTTCTTACAGAATTTTTTCTTTCTTAAAAATATTCTTCCTAAAACAGAAATTTTATGGTGAAAGAATTCATTTGCGTTTCTCTATATTTATCCTTTTTGTCCAGGAAAACCAGTAGGTGAAGACAAATTATTAGCAAAACAATTAGAAATATCTGATTTTTTACCTTTTACAAAAATATGTATCATTTGAAAAGTAAAAGAACAAGGCATTGAAATTAGTTTTGATTTGATCTTTATGACAGTAACATGAAATCTTTATTATTTTCAGTGTCAAATGCTGTAAGTTAAGCTATTATCATTAAGCTACTATGTATGTCATTGTCATTTTGTTAGTTAAAGCACATTTATTCAACACTTTTTTAAGTTTGGAGGCACAGTGTATTTACCAAGGGCAGTATGCCAGCCATTGCTCATTAGAAGGGAAGTACTTCATTCAGAGCCTGATAACTTTGTTCTGAAGTTTATGTTCTTGATTTTTAGATAAACCAGTCATTGTTTATCAACAAAATGGTATTCTCACTGGAATGCATCATGGGCTCAGTTGGAAGAAACAGAGTTATTTATCAAACAGGGACCTCTTTTGTTTTGTATAAATCAGTGCTCATGTTTATTCTTTACATCTTATTGACAAGTGTTATGTTAAAATGTTTGACATTAATGTATTAAGGTTTTATACAAATTTGAAGAATGCCAGCCACCTTGTACACACTCAGTTTCTGCTCATGGATTCTCAAAGCACAATACCTTTTTCCTTTGGCACATGGTTAAAGAATGCATGGTTATTAGTTATGAAGAAGGTCCGAAATGTGCAGACAAAGTAGAATTTTTCTACTGTTGCACATGTCTTAAATGGCTTAAATGAATGACATGGATCAAGCATCCACTGTCACGTTATGTCCTCAAAGCAAGACTACTAGGTCGTCTCTTCTCTTAAACCCTTGTCCATGCAGCTTGGCTTCTTTGAGAAAATGGAGAAAGAAAATTTATCATATACATGCAAACCATTATTTTTGCATGTTATATCTAAACTCATCCACATAAAATATTAAGGGATTTAGTTTGAAAAATTTTACAAAGAAACAGACCGAAAATTAATCACAGTGATTAACGTAGCACTGCTGTGTGCTCCAGGGACTTACAAAGCAGTGATGCCAACAGGAGTGATAATTTCTATTCCCTGTTTCCCTCCTTGGTGACATCAGTTTTCACATAACAACAACAGTAGTTACAGGGAATTCTTTCTAAAAAGATGGCAAAGGGCCAGATGAAAAACCAGTTTTAGTCTTTTGAGTTTAGGTTCTTCTACAAGACACCAATGGAAAGCATTCCTCTTGTGCATCAGTTCTACCTTCTGAGTCACTCTACACCTGACTTTGAGTCATGACTAAACTGCAGTCTGTGACATCCACTGACCTTGTTTTTACTGGGATTTTTGACACCAACTCAGCTGATGATATATGTCACAGTTAGTGAGATGGGTTAAAGAGTTAAAATCAGACCTGAATTTGAATATCAGATAGACCACTTACTACTTTTAGGACTCATAACAACTTATTTCTCTCAACCTTAGTTTTTACATTATTCTCATTCCAAAGCTTTATATAAGAATTAAATGAGCCAATAGATCTGATGTACCTAGCACATGCCTCATATGAAGTAACTACAAAATAGGAATTAGCTCTAGTTACTGTAATTACTATCACGTTCTTTACCATCATTATCTTTAACAACCAGAATACTTCTCAGCCTTTAGTCCCAAACTGGTAAGGAAGCTAGATAAACTCCTACCTATGCCTGTGCCCCTATATCTTATATGCTTTAACTGATGAACTACTCTACTAGCTACGCATTGCGTTGTGACAAACTACCCAAACACTTATTGGCTAAAGAAACAAGTGTCAACTATCTCATAGTTTCTGTAGATCAGAAATCGAGTAACAGATTTATTTAGGTCATTCCAGTTCATGGTTTCTTATAAGGATATAGTCAAGTTATTGGACACAGCTATAATCTTTGAGGATCTCAGTAAGATCAGATGATTCTTTTCTAAGCTCACTTATGAGCCACTTGAGGGGGAGCTTTAGGTCCTTGCCATGTAGGACTGTCCATGATATGACTTCTATAAGAACAAGTTATGGTTGCATGAGAAATGAGAGAGAGAGAGAGAAAAGAGAAACAGAAAGAGAAAGACTGACTCAGTTGTATAATATAATCTCCAGAGTAACAAACATCACTTTTATTGCTTCAACCTTGGTACAGTGTAGGAAAGGACAGTACAGGGAGTGGTGGCTGGAGATGGAGATTCTTGGGACCTATCTTGAAGGCATGGAGGTGGCTACTCATACTTGTATCTTCTGCTAAAGTTCCCCTCTTTACAGTCTGCAATCAATTTATCTATTACTGAACAGAATCATTGTCTAGATTTAAAGTATCCTGGTAGTGAGGCTAGGGATTGAGATTACAGCTGAGCAGGAGAGTATGTGACTAGTATGTATTGTAGATAATTCCCAGCACAGGGTGGGAAAGAATATATACATATTATTTCCAATACATTTTTATCATGTGTAACTTACTCTCTTTTTACACCTTGAATTGTATACTGAGAAGTACTTTTAAGAAAGAATTATCTTTCCTTTTAATGTGTGGAAAAACTGTCCAGTGTATGAAAACAAATAAACATTCACCGTTACTTTCTCGTGTGTGCTATGCAAGGAGATACAATTTCACTGCTCTGTAGAATATTCTATTCTCTGTGGAAGGCCATATTTTAGAAAATCCGCTCTTTTAGCTTTCCCCACAAAAATAAAAACCTATCTTTGTGAACTTTGTCCAGGAAAACAGACACAAATATGGCTCAGTACTAGAGGAAAAAAAAATGATGTTACAATCTGAGTTGGTAAAAACGAAATAAATTAGAATAAAAGTATAGGAAAAAGGCCCAGGAAAAGTGTGTTACTCTTTAGAAGGGAAATGGGAAAAGTTAGAGGATAAAATACAGAGCAGAAAGCTTAGAGATCCCAATGGGGAAACAAGACACCGAGATCAGTGAATTTTTATACAAAATATTTTCAGTATTTTGCGTCCCACTGCAAGGAAAACCAGGTATGCACAGAGCTTTTAGGGCACTATAGAGAGCAGGCTTGCAGAAGGTACTCTCCAGAGTCTCATGAACAAAGCAGTCTCTAACCTAAGTGACAGCGAGAGAGTGTGAATTCCTGTTGCAGATGCCATGGGAAGATCAGTCCCCCCACCCCATCTTTTTCTCAGCTATTTCCTCAAGAAAAAAGACTGAGAATTGATAATACTAAATTGACAAGTCCAAGTAAGCCTTTACGCAAAGCAGATGGTACTTTTTAAAAATTACGCAAACCAATCTCAAATTTCTTTGGCCTGAAAGCATGTGTGTTATTTTTCAGGGGCTTTAAAGTCTTCAGCAAAATTATGTAGTTCTTGAGAGTTATGCAAACCAGTTTGAATTTTGTCTCTAATCCCCACTAATTGAGGAATCATAGGAGTCTACCTGATCTCTCAAAGCTTCCATTCTCTCATATGTAAAATAAAAATGAACCCTGACACTTAGTAGATACTTTGTACCTTGTAGCTGTTATCAGTAGTGAACTTTTCTTCAAAAGAATACCATATCCATATTTTTAGAAGTTCTAAGTGGAATAGGTGGCTTTATAATAGTAATGACTGTATAATAATGTTCAAGGGAAATGAAAAATAATAAAACTTAATCTTCCTTTAGCTTTAATGATGCAATCAATGCTCAATAAACTCCTTTGGATTGATTAGATTTTGATTGCATATGACTGTCATAATTATGTCTAGATTCTTGATATTGTGATACTAATTATCCAAATCACAAACAATTTGAAGACAAGAGTGTTAGTCATTACTTTGTCTATCGATTTTCCTAGAATAGTGCTTTGCTCAGGTGAAATGTTCAAGGAATGTTTGTTAATTTGAATTGAGGAATAGAAAAGGTGTTAGTAAAATCTGGTTCTGGTCACATCCAGTTTTCTTTCCTGATGTCCTAACTCCATATCCATTTTAGCAATGCATGTGATTACTGACAAGTTAGATCTTTAAGAAAAACTACAATAACCTGATTAAAACATTAATGGATGATTTAATGTTTGAATTTGATAACTTTGTGAGACCCAGTGAGCTTTCTCATTAGTATCTTTCCCATAAGAAGGGGTGGAAATATGGTTGAAATGCGAATCTGAATTCTTATACCCACATCATTTTTAAGTCTACGGAAAAGATGTGAAATTTGGTCAACAGTGGTTGCTTTTCATGATGTACAATATCTCTTTCTAATCCTATATGACAATCCAGCTTCCAGCCTGTATCAGTTGTTTAGAGAAGTGTTGTTGTTAGGCCTCCCCCTGTGCATATGGGATGTGCACTGGTTATAGTGGTTTGTGTATCTGAGGCACTTTCAGCTGTGTGTGGTCAGATTTCTGTGAGCTGATGACAGTTATTAATATCTACATCTAAAAATGCCACAGTCATATCTGTCACATGCATATGTTTTGTTCTATTGGAGATTTTATGAAGTCTTTGCCAAGTTTTAAAAGATTTTCTTTATGCTTGTGTTTCCCAGACAAAAAAGCAGACCTTTGATTGAAAACAATTTAGTTTGCCAAAACTCTGCATAATTATGTCTGCTTTATTTTTATATGGCATATTTTTATTTTATAATCTGTGTATTACTCTACTGTTGATTTAATTTATAAATATCACAAAACATGAGAAAAAGTCATCAGGCATTCAATAATTATGAATTGAGCAACTGACATGCTGGTATCGATAATGTAGATTACATGAAGATGAAGACAAGACTGGGCCTCATCCCAGAGAGTTGCTAAGCCCAGTAGAAACATTAATAAACTGTCGTGTAACCCAAACTTTAACTGCAGATCATCTCACCTGAGTTAGTAAGTGTTTGGTGTTAAGTATGAGTTAGTGTGTATTTGGTGTTAGTATGTGTTAGGTGAAAAGTTGCTCAGCATGTCCTTTGATTATAACAAACATTGGCTTTATTTGTACTTAATATCAGAAGTAGGGATTTAATTCTATTGTGAAATAGCAAAGTGTCATATGACCTTATAAAATGCACCTCTATGTTCAACTAATGAAGATAGTATGTCCCAATTCTTTACGAAGTATATGAGATAAGTGAAATAATCATATACCTTTGTGGTGTACTTTATTCAGGATACTCAACTTTTTTTCACTTGAACTTTACATTAGCCTTCTACATGTGGCTGTGGAGACATATTAGATATAGAGACATTTAGCCTCAAGAACACTGTTTGGTTCACCAGACCATACCTGACTTGGCTGTGAGAGCTCTTCCTCACTAATGCACTGGAATTTCCTGAGCCAATAGTATAGTTGTAACACAGGCCTCAAAATGGGTCAGCTCTAGCACTTTCTGTCTGGTTTGGTAAACATTTCTGCAGATTATTAGTTAAAACTTGCTCGATTTAATTCAGTCTTATGCCTCTGAATGGGAATTGGTCATTGCTCAGTAATAATCTTAAATGAATGTTCATATGCTGTGTCATATCCCTGCACAAGGAATGACTGTGGCAATACGGCTGTTCCTATAAACACCGAAAGCAGAACTGAGGCTGCCGTAAACGGGTGCGGTGACTGTGGCTCTTAGAAACCTTGGTGAAACTGTGAGAATGTGTTCATGGAGAGGCGTATTCTAAGCATTAGAGGAAAGATTCCTTGTGAGTGTGTTGCTCTGCTTGGGACCCTGTCAGTGCCTGTTCCTGGTAACATGCTTTCATGCTTCTCTCATCCATTCCCTAACTGCAGCTAACCCACTCTCAGCACTGCTGCTGGCCCAAAGATTAAGCTAGTGGATGTGGCAGGTACGTTACTTCTGGAGATTGCACTCTGATAAAAGAAATGGGTTGTTAAGATATGACCCAGTGCACACTGATCTAATTAATTGTAGATTGTGATAGTTATAAGAAGGAAACAGAATATGATAAAAATGAAGAATGGTTTATTTCAAAGAGTGACTAAGAAAAGCCTCTCTGAGGAGATTATGTTTAAAGTAAAAGGATGATGTAACACCTCTGAAAGAGTGTTCTATGCTACAGAACCACCAGAGCCAGAATCATGAGACAGAAAAATAGCTTTAAGTCTTCTGCTCTAGTCATTAAGACTAGAATATAGCAAGAGAGAGGGGGAAAAGGATGAGATAAAATGGAAACAGGCAGAATCTATATTGAGGCCTTTATAGTGCATTCCAACTTCTAAGTGCAGTGGAAAAAGACTAAAGAATTGTATTCAAGGCCTCAGTAATAAGATGCATATTTCTAAAATGTCATCCTGTCTGACATGGGTGGAAGAGGTAGATAGGAAACCCATTTGAAGGTGCTGTAACTGTCTAGCACAGGGATGATGATGGGGGTGGTTACCGAGAGTTCCACTTGGGAAATATTACCTTTGAGATGCCCAATACACATCTAAGCAGATTTCAAGGATCTGCTATTTATAAAGTCTAGATCTCAGGGATGTCTAAGTAGGATAAAGATGCTCTAGAGTTTTAAACAACTTATGTGATGTATAAATCTCTGGGGGTGTAAATTAAGAAGATGGGCTATAATGAAAGGTTGAAGAACTCTACTTTCAAAAACAGGATATGGGTTAAGAAGATTATATAGAAAAAATTGTAAAGGAAAGTCCTTGATTTGAGAAGTGAAGGAAAAGAAAGTGGTATTGTCTGAGAAAAATATCTCTTCAGAAGAGAGTGGTTGACAAATGCTCCTGAGAAGTCATTGCATCACAGGCAGATGAATTGGCAGATGGACCCATCTCAACATTATTGCATCTCTCAAGAATTATGAATCATTTTCTTCATTGATCTTACACACAGTCTGGCCATCTTGTTTAACTTTAATTCATATACAGGATATTGAAGTCCTACCAAACATGCAGCAAGTGAGTCCAAATAATATCCCCACCTGTATGTCTGCTTTTCACCAGTAGATAAGTTTGGAGAAATTGTGAAGATACTTTTGTGTGTCTTATGATAGTCAAAAAGATTAATGTTCAAAGAGTAACTGCAGTGATCTTATATTTAGACATGGACTTGGACTTTAAGTTAAATAATAACCTGTGGAATTGCTGGAGTTGCCAGGACACGCATTAGAAGTTAGTAATAGATCTGTGACATCTTATTTGTTAGGAGAGTTTTGAACTAAGAATCAGAGACTTAGATTTAAATCCCAGCTCTCGGGATTTAATAGTTACTCATATGTCGGTACATCATGTCACCAGACTGCACCCTAATTTTTTTCAAGAAAAATATGATGGACTTTTTGTAAAGATTAAAATGATGTGACTTAAAACATAAAGGGGACATGCGATGAATGGCTTCCTATTTTTATTAAAAGTAGTATATTATAAGTAAGGAGAGATCAAATACAATTGTTTAGAACAATAATTCACTACCTGAAAAGTATCATAAATTAAGTGAGTTGATGTGCTAAGGATGAACTCCTGGTTGTTGTCAGCTTTTTCCTTTTAGATGCACCATCTTTTGAGTACAGATCTGTGTAGTATCCAGGAGCTGTGGACTTCTTGGTGGGAGGCCAGGAAAGATGCTGGTTAGCAAAGCTTAGGCAGAAGAGCAGATGTGAAGTGCGGGCCACCAGTGGTACAAGCTAAGCAGACAGCTGCTGCAAGGATGAGATCCAGGAGGGGACTGGCGGCAGGGGGTGGCGGCATTCACTAGGCTAAGGAGAATGAGCTGTCTCTGAGAAGTTCCACATAGAATGCTGCAGGATGACTCAGAAATGTCTGCCGAGCTTCAGAAATGTTCCTTTCTTGCTTTGGAATAAGGGCAGACTAGGATGAGATTGGCCTCTATTCAGGAGATGCACTTTGTATTAGAAGACGGAGAATAAATAAATGCTTCCCAGTATTCCAAGGGCGTCATGCAGCTTTCAGTCCCTCCCCTTCCTTTACCTCTGTCCAGAGAGGAAACCAAATATTCATGAAACTTAACAGTCTGTTTCTTTGTCATATCTGCTAGCGGGAGGCTAATGCATAAACTCAGTTTCCGTTACTTTAATTATGGTTTTAAGTCTCACAGGTGGAGCCCCATATTTTTCCTTCTAAAAATATTTCTGGGTTATATCTCCATCTATGAAACCTACCTTTTGTTATTGTACTATTTTAATGAAAGCTGGTTAGACAGATTTAGCCATCATTTATTGGGCACTTAAAATCAATCTCTGTGGTAGGCTGTCTTCATACATTTTATCCTTTAATTTAGTACAGATCTTCTAGAAAATGGGTGTTGTTTCCCTTTTGCTAGCACTGAGGTTTACAGAGTGTATTGCTTTCTCAGTTTCCTAGAGCTAGAATGGAATGGGGCCATGATTCCAGCATGGGTTCATCAGTCTCCACAGGCCTTGCTTGAAGCACTACAGTGGAAAACAGTCCCCATTCCTGAGTGAGATCAGTGCGTCCTTCTTCTATGTCCTATTTATAAGTGAACAGATGCTTTCTGCCCTCTTTATTGAGGTTTTTGTTCAAAGCAGGAAGAAGAGAAGGAAAGGGCATTTACAACACAGACCACATAACCGGGTAGCATATTTCCTTGCCAATATTTTCTCATGATTCTTAGAAAAAATTTAAAATAAAGAAACTGTTGAGAGAAATTCAGGAGTCATGCAAGTTAATCCTTTTCACTTACATTTTCCCATAACATCCATCAATTGTAGAAAGTAGGTTGGTGAGGATTAGAGAGAAGACTAAGACATGGTCTTTGTTCCAAGGGCTTTGCAGTTTAATAGAGAAGATAAAAGAGACAATTATAATACAACAGTAAAAAACACATAGGAGTATGTTTGATGTTGTGTGTGAGCACGGACAGGGCCATATTCTAACTGAAAAGAAACCAAAGAAAGGCACCTGATGTAATTAGTCCTTTTCTTCCCAAAACTTCACCCTCTGCCACGGCAGCGTGGTACTTTGCAGAGTTTGTGCAGACTACACTGAAGTAGTCTGAGGGAGGTCAAATCCCAGTTTATGCAGGACAATAAAATGAAGATAAATTTGGTTCTATTTCACTTGTTTTTGTGATACTGGGTTTTTTAAACATCAACCACCAATTGTCAGGAACACAGATTCTCCATTTTGCATGTTTTCCAATGCAAGCCTAAAATGAAAGAGACTATACAAAGTGGTTTCATCAAGCAAAGGGTGAAGGGTAAAGAGGAAAACAAGCCAAAGTCTAACAGCACACCGTAGCAACACACTAACTAAAATTCTGGTTAAAACATCTCTTAGCCCATTTCTAAGCACATGTCTATTTGCCCAAGGAGTGTGACCTCCTGGCTCCTAATGTTTTTCTTCAAAAAGAGGATTCTTATTTTAAGGATAAAATCCATAAAGAAAATGAACATAAAAAGGTGAGACTCCTTCCTGAAAAGATTTTCTATCCTATTCAGGTGCTTATGCATTGACCTATGTGGATAGGGGACCCTTTTACCACTTCTTTTTAGCCGTAATTAATTTCTCCATAATACACAAACTTCCAGTAAACACTCTTAGCCTTGTTATATGTTATTTTTCCTTTCTTCTGCACAGTTTTTATTCTTGAAAGTCCTGTGCAGCTTTTAAAAATCACACTTTAAAACTTTCCAAATAAAGATATTTTCTGACCAATTGTTTGAAGCTGACTACTGCCTGAGTTCCAACATGGGAGAGAATGTCACTTCAAATTTTGGAGGTGAGTAGGAGTAGCAGCCTGTCTGATGCCAGCCATGAGATACCAGGCTATACTGCACCATAGTTCGACTTTCAATCTATTGATCAGATAATGGTGTGATACATGTGGAGTGGTAAATATCTGAGAACTTGAGATAACTTAAAGAGAGACTTTAAGGGAAACATACAAACTATTGAGTTTAGTTTCGTGAAAGTAATAACAGTTAAATAAGTAGTTATTTGAAAATGAGACCAATAATCTAGACATTTTTCATCTTATCACATTATCTTTTTTCAGATTCTCTTGGTATACGTTATCTTGCTGATGAGGGGTCAGTGTCTCATAGCTTTTATATTGTTTCATGGTAGTTTAATTATCTGGCTAAAACTAGAAGAAATAATGCAGTCAGAATTGTGGCACAATGAAGTTTATTTGATTGTTGCCTGAGCTGATATTTCCTTTTGTTATTATTTGGTTTCTCTTAAAAGTTACCTTATGGTAGAAATTTTGAAAATTTTCCCAAATTGCTTGCTCTTAATACATTTATAATATCAAAATTGTGTATTTAGACTATTTTTCATAACATTGAATTTCTATGTCATTAATTTTATTCGGATTACTCTTTTTAGGAAATAGCTTAAATTCATGTAAAAATTGAGAATATTAAATATTTTAAATTATTGTAATATGTGCCTCTCATTTGGAGGTTAGTAATTAAAAAACTCTGTTCTTAGTTAATTTTAATTGAAAACACTTCTACTCAAAATACTGCCCAGTATCCAAATAATTGCTTGCATTGCATATGGTTAATTTTGGCTGAGGACAAAATAGCTAATATCATAAATTATGATGGCAGGGACATGGTTTGCTGACAGAACCATGTAAAATATTGTTTGCATCCTCATGTCAGCTCTCGTACATTCATCTCTACATTAGTTCTGTGGCAGACGTTGAGTAAGTTACAGTTGTTAAAGCATTCGTATCTCACTAAGCTCTGTCAGCTTACCTTTTCCACACTGACCATATCCTTTGAAAGAATAGACAGAAACTGAGGGTGATGTCTTAGCTGTCCCTGGGTAAGCAGTGCCAAAATAGTTGCAGAGAACCTAAGTGTAAATAGCTGCGAGTTATTTTAGTTTTAAATGGGATATTTCACAATCTTACACCTGAAATACTGCAAGGTAGTTATTAAAAGTACACAAGAGTTGTTTCTGTAACTATATGATCATTTTATATCCTTTACAAGCTGTTTCATAGATCCTTGATCCAAATAGGCCATTAGTACCAAAGACATGATTGATTAAGTAGGCTATAGTGTACATTGTTTAGCAGTTTACTAAGATGACACATACTGCCAGTACACACATTTTCTTACTATATGTATAATGAACAATGGTTTTGACCTTGCCTTAGTGTCCCTTTGTATATTAAAATGTTATTTCTTTCCAGGGACATATTAAAGATATTTTAAGTAAGCATTCTTAAATGGATCATCCTCACAGCCACATATATTGTGAAATTGAAGATTTATTTTTATTTACTTCCAGGACACGTTTACAGAACATGGAGATGTCCAAGGAAACAAAGGGTACTAGTTGATTATGCATTTTCTTCAGATAGTTTGCTGTCCCTCCAAAAGATAATAGTCTAGGGGTTAGAGCATATTATAGTACTTTGGCCATATTATTTAAAAGTATGTTTCCATGGAAATTTGAAAAACAGGCCTAGTATGTTTTAGTTTATATTGATTTTCCCCATCTAAATGTGTAACATTATTTAAAGAACAGAGCATTTTGGTTATTTTTTTTAGTATTTCCCTTTCATTTGCTTTTCAACAAAATAAAAATGAGGAAAGAAAAGATTGCCTTTCATATTTATTTTTTATTTTTTCTTCACTTGGGCTTTGAGATATTAGATCCAAAAAAGTCAACTATGTTTAGTATGAGTCTGTATATTGAAAATGAGTGTGTTTGCATATTTTATAATAGTTACACTTTATTTATGGGAAATTCTGTACCAAATAGATTTCAATGAGGCAGCTTTTAAAATCTGACACATTGCAGAAACTTAACCAATTACATTATCAATACTTTTCAAATAACGCAGAAATGATTTGGTACTAACCTGATTTATCACTTCAGGTAGTGCAATGTTTCAAAGTAGAAGGCACTGTGCTACTTGAGGGGATAGGAAGATGTGTGAGAGAGCTCTTCCTCTCAAAGGGCTTTGTCTTGGTTACTTTTCTCTCGTTGCTGGGACAAAATACCTGACACCCAAAATTAAGGAAGGAAAGGTTTATTTTGCTTACAGTTTGTGGAGGTTTCAGTCCATACTTGGCAGATTACAAGGCAGAGTGGCACATGGCAGAGAGCTACAGCTCATGGCGGCAGAACACAGCAAAGCAGCAAGCACACACACAAGGGAGGAAATGGCCAGAAGCACCCTTTTTCTCTCCCTTACATATGCAAACTATCCACCCCAACGCGGGTGGAGCTCTCACACCCATAATCAAACTCTAAAAGCCTGCCCCATGGCTGCATGAGGCTTTGGGGGGACACACAGACACAAACCATAACAGGCTTTTACCTGCAGAAGAAACAACATCAGCGTAGGAAGCCATGAAATACAAGATGGGAGAGGGCGATGTCCCATAAGTAGTAGTATATAAGCCATGGGGTAAAGAAGAAAAAAACCTTAAATGTGATTTGAAATTGAGACTTTTTTGTATGGGTAAGTGCCACCAAGGTATGCAGCCCTCTTTCTGAACAACTCATTACTAAATATTCCTTTCCTATCATTTGTGGATGATATCAGTTTGAAACATCTGGGGACATACCTAATTTAAGTCCAAATCTCAATATTTCCTGAAAATCACCATAATGTAATCGATAACAAATCAAATTTGTCCAGTTTATAATGTCTGTCAGTGGAGCACGATGGATGGGTCCTGTGTTCTGAACTTGGTGATCAGTGTCAGCTCACTGAAGCATTTCAGCTGACTCTTCAACCCAGCCTTGAGGATTCTCCTGGAGTTCGTTTTCATGATCACACACAAAATACTCAAGGAATCGAAATTGGGTGCACATATCTGTTTACACACACACACACACACACACACACACACACACACACACACACACACACAAAGGCACACACACCCCAGGTCTAGTCTATTTTACTTTTGGTACCAGACACAGCATGCCAGATAGCCCCTTGGCATCATAATCAATCATTCCCTGTGACCTCTGTTTGAGAGAGTGTGATCTCTGCTGAATTTAGGATTAATTGCACCAACCAAAAGAACCTCTCTGAAATCTCAAATGTGGGCTTGGTCATTAGTTCATTTTGCATGCTGTGAACACTATATTTGGCATCATTAACAGCTGTTTGCATGAAGTGCTCAGCACTAAAATATGATTGGTGAACACTCAGAATTTTATTTTGTGGTATTGCTTGCAATTATGGAGATGTTGATAGATCAATTTTCATCTCATCTAAACTCCAAAGTGAGAAATAAAGTGGTTTGTAATAGGCATGTCTCCTCTATTTGAGATTTCCTGTTTTTCTTTCCTTTTATTTTTTTTATCCCATGGAGGAAAAGAAATTTCTGTTTTACTGGATGTTTCCCTGAACCCACATCATGATCATTTACCATTTCCTAAGTGATTCAAGTGGCAATCTTGTTTTAGAATATTTCCACTGAAATGCAAGCCCTGGGATTTCAGTGATTATTTTTAAAAATCATTCTGATGACTTTTTGACAGATTATCTCAATCAGGGTCATAGGAACTTGGCAAAGTGGCAATAGGAGATTTGCCTCCACAATGTTAGCCTATTTATAATTACATTGTTGTTGTTGTCTTGTTGCTATGGTGGCTACCTTGGACAATAAGCAGAGGTGATGAAATAAGCTGTGCTAGTGTCAGGAAGTCTGAATTAACTTGGCATGGTAGATGAGAAGGGTAAAAGCACCTGTCACCCCTAAAAAATAAAAATGCATGAGAAAAAGGAAGGAAGGGAGGAACAGAGAGAAAATTCTTGGCTTGTAGCATTTACCATGGTGGGAGGATTCAGGCTACTGGCATGCTTGCACTAGGTGGTAGAGTTACAAAAAGATGCATGCAATATATATCACTGGGACAGCCCAAATAAATTTTCTCCTCAGTGAGTTGGAGGTTAAATGAATTTGCCTTACCCTTTTCTCCTTTTCTTCCCACAGGATTAGATACTATAGTAAAATATATGGCACAAAATCACTGATATGTCGTTGCCCTCATTAGAATAAAAACTTAGGCCTCCGGGGTTATCTTAATGATCTGTGCTTTTGATCTATATGTGGAAATAATAAGCTGGGGCAACAAAGAGGGAGGGGATGAGCAATTTTGCTGTTGGGTTGATATCAAAGCAAACTGGGTAGGAGTGAAAAGTCCAAGTTCTGGTCTGCACTGGCAACAAATATCTAGGAGACTTTGGACAATGCACTGCAGTCAGTGGTTCAGCATTCATCATACTATGTGTCCGCTATTGGAAGATAGGAAGGTGAATGAGCAGATATTTTACCTTAAAAGAGCTCATAGCTCAGTGGGAAAGAGAAAAATGGTAATGATAATAATGTGAGCTATGAAGTGGCATGGAGCGGAAGAAACACACAGGAGAGAACTGGAAGCTGATCTTACAGAGGCTTGGAAGGCATCTGGGAAGAGGTCCGTGTGTACCACACATGGACAATAGAGCGGAGGTGGGTAAAGAGGGACAAGAGGAGAATTGGGTTTTGTGTTTCATTCTTTTACTTTTAAGAATAATGTTTGTTTTAGGTTTTCTTTTTTTAAGAATACTTCACCATATTAAAAACAATTTTTTAAAATTTGTGAGCATTTGTCATTTAATCATCACAGTATAATGATTTTTTCCTGAAGCTATTAAAACATTTTCATTTTTCCATTTATTCTGTTAATGAAGGGAATTACAATGATAGGGTTTCAAACATTAGACCAGTATTACCAACAATATACTTCTGGAGAAAATATGCACATGTATACAAATATGGGTATGTGTGCTTATGATTTTTTTGAGACTATATTAAAGAAAAATATTGTCATTTTGTTCCTTTCTTATAATTCTTGTGATAACAATGTTACTGTGACCACATAAAAAGCATCAGTAATGCTTGTTTTTATTCTTTTGTCTTTATGATGTTTTTTTATTGAGATATACTTGTTTATATTAAAGAATAAAAAACAAAATAACAATATAGACAAAAACAAAACAAAAGCAAACACAATAAAAATGATACAAGATTTCAAACCAAATGATAGGAGAAGTTGCTCAGATGACCAGGTGTAAGAATGCAAGATTGAGCAAACCATTAAACAGAATAAAAAATAATAAACAAGACATTACAAATGATACAGGACTTCACTAGACAAGATGGTAGGAATTCACCAATGACTGTTACATTGCATATTGTTGCCTTCAAATTAGTTGTTCAGATTACCAGGAATAAGCATGCAAATTTGGTCAAAAAATTTAAGCATTAACTGTTCCTTTCCGTAAACCATTAGCTTTGAGCAGTACAATTATTCTATCTATCTATCTATCTATCTATCTATCTATCTATCTATCTATTTCCTCTTCCTTCTTTCTTTCTTTTTCTTATTTCCCTCATCCAATATTTTTGTTTTGTTTTTGTTCATCAATCATATGGTCCATTTTGGTAAACATTCAATTAGCATTTGTAAATAACATAATTTGGTTATTTTAAATGGTGCAATGTAAACAAGTTTGTAATATATGCTAGTCAAATTTTGTGCATCCTTACTGATATTTGTGTCAGTGGCTAGGAAAGATAGGCTGAAATTTTCAATATTGATTTTTAACTTACTCTTTCCAAGTTTATATCTGTATAAACTTGTTTATATTTGTTGTTGTATCTGTAATCATAAGAATGTTCATGTCTTTATGGTGGAATGACCCTTTCATCAATATAAAGTTTTCTTATTTATTTCTAGTAATGCTTTAAAATCTAATCTTTTATTATTAATATAGTATTAATTTGCTTTTCAAACTACTTTGTAAAATCTATTTAAATTTGATGGAGTTATTGGTGGATACTATATTCTGCTTGCATTTGGAAGTGCCTCTTAAATCTAAAGTTGATTTTTAAAACTTTTTATCAGGTTTTAAAAAATAATTGGCTCATAATGAAGCAAATATTTACTTCCTTCTTCCCTTTCCCTCCCTCCAGGCCTTTATCCTCCCTGGATTCTATTCATTTGTATATTATACCTGTATACTATAAGTTTATACTCTTTTCTAGTCCCCTTTTTTCTTTTCATGCTTCTGTCTAAATATTTTCTTCTGACCTACTTTTCTGTTGGTATTGTTCATTAATCCTATTTTGTGTTCATCCTATTGTCTACTGTTTTAAGTCCCAAATTTCAGGTATATAAATTTCAAATCTAAAATTTTCTTTTTTATTACTTTTCATTGATTTCAATTCTCCTTCATATCATCTGTTTTATTAAATATATTATTGAAAATTATTTACCTCAAGATCCCTGTGTAACTGCTCTGTGTAAGCCACCTGGTAGATCCATTTTCCTGATTTTCAGTCATTTGATCTTCGTATGTTTTGTATTTGATCTGTTTATATGTTTGGTAATTTTGGATTTGGTATTAGACATTGTGTGTGAAAAAATTTTAAAGGCTCTTGATGATGTCATTTTTTTTCTGAAAGAGGCTTATTTTTCCTTCTGGAAGAACCCGAGTTAGGGTTAGATCACCTTGATTTAGTAAGGAACTGAGATGATTGAAGGTTATGTTTTTGTCTTTGTAAGAGTTTCCTCCTTGCAAATTCCCCTCTTTTCCCAGGAAATAACCTTTCAGAGATCTCAAAGTCTAGATCCTTTTGCTTTCTGGGTCTCAGAGTCTAGTTTTTGTTCCTTAGTTCCATGATACTACTGAGAACTGTGCACTACTGTTTCTGCTCAGTCTCTCTGTTCTGTAGCATTTATGAATAGTTGCCTCAAGTGTAATGCATATCTTTTTCCTGAATCTCAATCCAGTCCATGATGGTTCAGCTCTCTTCATTCTCCATTGGCTTCAAACAATACCCAACCCCCACACATGGTTAGTAGAATATAGCTGAGCATATTGTAGCTGGAAACAGAAATGCTGTCACTAAAGTACATCAAACATTGCAATGATGTAATCTGATTTGCATTTTAGAAAAAGTTCCCTGAACTTCAGCATTCTAATATGTGCAATGAAGGATTTTGGTAGAAAATGCTAAGGCCCTATTCAGCTCCAATATTCTGCAAGTCTTGAGAGTAATAATAATTTGCTATACCACTATTTCAAGCTAAAAAGCCCCGGAGATTTTAGTATTAATAACTTAAAGTTACAAAATGGCCTGGAAGACTATTATTGATGTCTTCCTCTGGGCTTCTTTACTGTAATTCTTCAAGATTCCATACACATCCTTTCTTTCCCGGGTGCCTGTAATGGTGAACTAAACTATTTTTTCAGTAGCCTGAGCACGGTTTGCTCAGGATATAGTAGGATAGTCCACACCTTGTTCTATGGCATTTAATGCTCTAGAATGAAGTTCTTCTCTCCAGCCTGTCTTTTTTGACACATTTTAAAACTCTTGATCTCTCAATGTTTTGTTTTTTATTTTAACTTTTATTAGTGCACCTTTGCAGTACGTAATGATGACATTCATTGTAGGGAGCTGGTACTGGTACCTGGCACATCTGAATTCTTTTTATGCCCCTTCCCCCTCTCTCTATCTCTTGGTGCCATTCCTCCTTGCAAAAGATCTGTCTCCCTGTTTCCTATTATCTATCTTTTGTTTCCTTTCTCAATTTATTTAGAGTTTGGGTTTCTCATATGAGAGAAACCATATGATGTTTAGGCTTGTGGATCTGATTTATTTCACTTAACATTATGATATCAAGGTACACTCAGTTTCATACAAATGTCTCAAATTTATCCTTCTTTATAGCAGAGAAGTACTTCGTTATGTATAACTACCACATTTATTTTATCTCTTCACCTGTTGATGAACATAAAGGCCACTTTAACTCTTTCAGGAAGATACTTAAATGGGTAATAGCTAGGGTAGATGGAAATAATAGTTTTAGTTTTTGAGGAATCTCTATACTGATTTCCATAGTGTTTGTATGGGTTTACATTCCCACCAACAGTGTACAAAGGTTCCTTTCTCTCCTCAGCCTCACCAGCATTTGTTACTATTTGATTTCTGGAGGGTGGTCATTTTTTTCTTGGAGTAAAACAAAATCTCAGGGTTGTTTTAATTTGAATTTCTCTAGTGGTGCGTAATGTTGGGAATGTCTTCCTGTATTTATTGACCATTTTTACTTCTTCTGAGAAGTGTTTACTCATTTCAGTTTTTAATTTTTTGGTTAGGACTTCTTTGGGGAGGTCTTTTTTAGTTCTTTATATATTCTAGATATTAGTTCTCTGTCTAGGGTATAGATGGCAATTTTTTCACCATTCTATAGGTGTCTTCACTCTATTTGTTTTTTCTTTTTTTGCACAAAAGTTTTTAAATTTGATATAATACCATTCTTGACACTATTTCTTGTGCAACTGGGGTTCTGTTCAGAAGGTCTTCACCTTTGCCTATGTATTCCAGAGTTTTATCTCTTTTAACTTGCAGTAGATTAAGTGGTTCTGTTTCAGTATTCAGATCTTTGGTCTATTTTTGACTTTGGTTTAATAGCTGGTGAGAGCTATGGGTCTAGCTTCAATCTTTCCTGTGTGGATAGCCAGGTTTCCAGAACTGAGGGATGCTATTAGTATTTTGATTGGGATAGCATTAAACCTGTACATAAGTTTTGAAATATGGCCATTTTGACAATATTGGTGCTGTCTATCGGGGAACATGGGATATCTTTCTTTTTTCTTTTTTCAGGAGGCGCTTTTTCCAGTACCAGGAATCGAACTCACGACCTTGCACTGCTGCGCCGCTGAGCTAAAACCCCAGCCCCTTGTTTTTCTTATGTCCTCTTCAATTTTCTTTTTTAGAGTACTGTAGATGTCTTTCACTTCCTTGGTTAGTTAATTCCCAAGTATTTAATTTTTCTTGATGCTATTGTGAGTGATACTCTTTTTCTAATTTCTTTTTTGGTGGGTTTGTTATTGGTGTGTAGGAACCCTGTTGATTATTGTGTGTTGAGTTTTTATCCTGCTACACTGCAGAATTTGATTATTAATTCTGAAAGTCTTGTGGTGGACGGTCTTGGGTCCTATATGTAAAAGATTATGTCATCAGCAAATAATGGTAATTCAACTCTTTCCTTTCCCATACATATGACTTTAATTTCTTTCCCTTGCTTAACTGCTGTGGCTGATGTACTATACTGAACAGGAGTGATGACAGTGGACATTCCTGTCTTATTCCTGATTTTAGAAGGAAAGCTTTCAGCTTTTTCTTATTTAATATGATCTTGGCATTTGGTTTGGCATAAATGGCCTTTATCAGATTGAGATAAAGTTCTTTTATACATATTTCTTTTCAGCATTTTTATCCTGAAAGGATGTTGGATTTTGTCAAAGGCTTTTTCTTGTGTCCATTTAGATGATTATATGACATTTGTCCTTGCTTTTGTTTATGTGGTATATTACAAGTATTACAAGTATTACATTTATTTTGAATATATTGAACCATCCCTACATTCCTGGGATAAAGCCTACTTGTTCATGATGTATGATCTTTTTGATGATTTGTTGCATTCTGTTTACCAATGTCTTGTTGAGGATTTTGTGTACATGTTCATTAAAACATTGCTCTTTATTAGTTAGGTCCTAGCTGGTCTTGGAATCAGAGTAATGCTTACTTTCAGGAGTGAATTTGGAAGTGCACCTTCCTTTTCAATTTCATTAAACAGTGTGAGGAGGATTGGTTTTATATACTCTCTGTTGCTTTTATTGAAGTCAGTGGTGAATCCATTAGTTACTGTGCTTTTTGTAACTGGGAGGATTTTTATTACTGCTTCAATTTCAATGCCTGTTACTGGATTTTTCCAAGTTTTTATGTCTTCATGGTTCATTTTTGGTAATTCATATGTGTCTAGGAATCTTTTCATTTCTTAAAGAGTCTTCACTTCCCTGGAGTGCAACTTTTCTTAGTGTTTACTAATGGTCTTCTGAATTTTAGCAGTTTTTGTTGTCACATTGCTTTTTTTCATTTCTAACTGCTTTTATTTGGGTCTTTCCTTTTTCTTTCTTTCTTTAACTTTCTTTTTTTTTAGTAAATTTGAGAAAGGGTCAGAAAACTAGATCTTCAATTCATTGATTCTTTGTACTTTTTTGGTTTTAATCTAGTTGCTTTCATTCTGTCAATATAATTTCCTTCCTTGTACTGAATGTAGCTTTGGACTGTTCTTGTTTTTCTAGTGTCTTGATGTGCATTAGGAGGTTATTCATTTGGGCTCACACTGTTTAGCTAATATTGGCATTCATAGCAATGAACTTCCCTCTTAGAACTGCTTCTTTTGTGTCCCACAGATTTGGATATGTTATTCTGGCTTTATCTTTTGCCCCTAGGAACTGTTTAATTTCTTCCATCACAGGATGTATTTTAATGGTAGAGTACTTGCCTGTCATGTGCAAAGCCCTGAGTTTCATTATCAGCACCACAAAAAACAAAAATGAGGAGGAAGTATAAATAATATGAGTAGAGTTCAATACACTTGTTTGCTTCAGCAAATTCTCTTTAAATAATACAGTGTCCTATTTAACTTTGTATTCCCATCGTAGCGTGTGTGCCCTTTATAGCATTAGCAGGATTTGGAAGTGAGACAAAATGCCAAATAGCATTTCAGGTTCTGATAAAGCAGAATATCTGCATAGGGATCCTTCCCTGGTATTTGTTAAATTTCACTTCAAAATGCAGCTGACTACCCTGCAGACATTTAAGTTTGGTTCTGGGCCTGAGACAAACTGAAGATATTGTTGTAGACGACTTAGGTGCTTGAGAGATAAAGCAAAACACAAGCCTTATACTATAAGTTGATCTGTAATTCGCTGTTAAAATGGAACTACAGAGTCCACCAAAAATGTATACATCAGGAAAAGAAAACTTGTATAAATATTTTAATACTAAATTTATTGAGATATCATGAGATTAATACAAGTTACCTTCGACCTCTGCAACTCCAAGTGGTGCTCAAAGTGGTAGCCATTAGCTTCCAGATGTTTATTAGTATGGCAAACTGCTGAAGTGTGTGTACATTTTTTGGTGGACTTTGTATGTCCTATTTTTTTAAACAAAGATTGCACTCTCTTATTAAAAGTTTAAATTGTTATTTCATAATATAAGTAATATTTATTATATAAATAAATGAAGAAATAGAAAAATATAGGAAAAGCAGCTTTCAATAAGCCTGGATAAAATTTTCAAAATTTCATATTGTCCTCCATGGTTGAAATCATTGATAATATAGACTTTTATACATTATTTTAAAATTTTTATTCAAATTGTATACATTTTCTATTAGTGTAATCTCTAGGTAAGCATTATTTTAATGGTGTATGTATAATAATAAATGTCTCTTTAATTTATCTAACATATACCAATATATTACATTTTGCAATGCTACCTAGTCCCTTAAGGTGAGTGCATGTTTACTTATTGTTGGATTTATTGCATATCATAAATCATATTCTATATAGAAATTTAAGAAAATTGCTATAAATTATCTAAGACATTTAACTTCCTGTTATCTCATCACTACCTTTGATAATACAAGTAAATTTTTCTTGACTGTATTTCACTCCCTGGTCTCTTGTTATTTCTAAAACATATATATATATCTTATTAGATGTATATCATCCCTTCACCACTCCTACTACTTGATCTTCTCATTGTTATTTATGAGATTCTCAGGTCTTGCAAGTTAGTCTTCTCATGCAACCCAAGTCTATTTGACCTGACTATAAATATTTCATGGTGTACATCGTCCCCTGCAAAGCAGTGCTCTAGGATCTTTCCCTCCCTTGCCCTCTAGCTAGTATACCTTAGACATTATGTGGTAACTGGGACTGATTAGTTGCTGGGGTACTAGGATAGATATGTAGAGTAGGATATTTTTTTTTAAATAAAAGAAGGAAAACATTAACAAACAGACAACCATTTACAAAATCGCAAAAGAACAGTACAAACAATACAGAATTACAAACAAAGTAGAGTGGGATATTAATTACTGAGTTCAAGTGGTGGTTTCTGGCCAATTGGTGCCTGTGATTAGGGTTATTTTAAGTGTGTTCAGTGGCATGAGGATTCTAACTAACATAATCTAACTAACATCAAAATTGGAAAATGTCCATTACTACTTGCCAACTAAGAAGTAGCTTTAATAATTTATGACAGAGTTACTAGTCAAATATTTAACTTTTTGATTTGCTGATTACCAAATTGTTTAAAGATTCTTTGTTGATTAGTTTACATTAAAGAAATTCTTTAGATTTTATTATCTATTAGCCATATGGGAGTCTAGAAAACCCAGAAAATGATAGTTTCCAGAACTTAGTAGGTAAGTTTGCCTTAACTGGAATTCCATGTGCAAGGCAATAATTTAGAAAAGTAGTTCTAACTGCTCATGGCTTCCTCTTTTCTTACCTTGATAAACCTCCTTTGCTATGTGATTGTTGTTTTCCCAACAACATTTATCATCAAGGCACAGATAGCTAGCTAGCTGAAATCCTTAGCGTCTGGGAATGGTGGATATTAGTTAAAGGGACAAGATTATTTTGAGATTTTAAAGCAGATAACTTAGAAGCCAGTATCTGTTTTCGAGCCAATTTGCTCTGTGATCTTTTATGGTTCCCTCAGCTTTTCTGTAATTTATGTTTCCGTAAGTGTACAGTGGTAATAGCATGGTTTTTTCCAGGGCATCTTGCTGGTTAATTTAATAAGATTCAAATTACTCGATATGAGTGGAGAATCATTTGTGGCAATTGCTCTTTTCCAAATGTTTCTTTACTTTGAATGCCCTATCTGAATATTAGATTGTTTCTCCAGATGCTATGGCTCACGTTTCCTGCTAGAGAATTTGATTGTTGATTCTTGCTTATGTTTCTCAGGATTTGCATTATTTCTTTCCTCTAGGTAAGGTTTTTATGAATGCTCAATGTCTTGGAGTTTGGAGTCAGTTCAGATAGAGGATATTTCCAAAGGATTTCTGCTCATCCATTTCCTCCCCTGAGAATAGTGGAAAGAGTTAGTTCTCTCTCCCCTCCTCTGTTAGGGTGAGAGCTATGACTGCTGTTTTTTTCTCCTAATATATTGAGTATACTGACCCCTCACCTAAACCTTAGGTCAAAGGGAGAAACTGATTGTTTTTAATTGGAAGATTACTTCCATATGCTTCCCTTCTTGTAGGACTCTTAAGAAAAATGAATCACCCGACCCTCTGGGGAAAAATGGAACTAAAACAGGCCTATAAAACATGTTACAAATATCCAGGGTTTGTTGATAGTTGTGCCGTGATGTGAGTTTTAGCCCCACTACCTACTAACTGTGTGACCCTGGGCAAAATGTTTACTTATTAGAGTCTCAATATTCTGATTGATGAAAGTATTGTGATCACTATTAATACAGATAAAAGTATTGTGATCACTATTAATACTATTATTTTGTTGTGAAAATTACATACAATGATTGTCTCAAGGTGCTTAGCCTAGAGTCTGACATATATTGCGTTTCTAATAAATATTATCAGAAAAAAGAGACATTTAAAAATCAAAGAATGTAACACTCTTCCCCAACTTGTGGAATATTAAATCTCTTCTGTCTCTAAGATATTTTAATCATTCATTCCAGAAAGTCACTGTGGAGGAGATATGGTCTCTGTCCTTAGCAGATTCCATGGACTGATCTGACAGTAAGGTTTGAGGGCATCCTTCACTTCTGTCATTTGCTCACTTGCTCTTGTAAATGTTTAGGTTCTCACTATAACTGCTTTATCACTCTCAAGGATTCTGGACTGTAAATATCTCCTGTACAGCAACTCTGCTTGAAAGTAATGTGCAAAAAATTTGGAAGCCATTGCCAGAGTTGTCATTATATTGAGTCAAAGAAGGCTTCAACAACAAATTCATCAAAAAAGTAGCATTTAAACCTTCTGCTAATGCTGTGCTGTGGATCTAAATAGATACCTGAAAATGAAGACTTACACCTTCCCCTGATTTTGCCTACCTTAAAGAAGACTTGGGATAACTAATTTTTGTCTGTTTATCAAAGTTTACCAATTATAGCATTTATTATAAATCACAGGTTCCTAGACTTTATGTAAAATGTGGTTTGTTATTCATATAGGCTTATTTCATTGGGAACAGTCTGGGAACTTGTATCTTTGCCATTATTTCCATTTTGCATGTTTTCCTTACAGAAAGACTTGGAAACACCAATTTCAGGTAGGGGTCGGAATGTTCATAGAACTAGCTACCTAATAATATTGTCAAAAGCAAAAGCAACACTCAGGGATGATGTGACATATAGAACCAGGCTAAGTGCTGGGTTGATTTATTCTTGTGCTTTTCCTTTGAGTTCACCTTATTCCCGGATCCTGGAAGATACAGAAACATTGCCATTTTGACATAGTTCTCTGAATAGCCCTTTAAAAAAATCTTTAGGAGTGTTATTTGTTAGCCTTGTATTTTCTCTTTTCCTACTTTGAAAAGATATTTATATAGGAATTTTATGTTTTGCTCTTTTAAAATCCTCATTTTTCACATTAAAGAATACACTCACATTAAACAAAAAAACCCATTTGAGGAGCACAGAGCCAAGATCATACTGGATTCTTATTGCTAGGCTGCCGTCTGCATTTATCTGAAAATCTGAGTGTTGAATTTTTTTAGTTTTGAAGTAGCTGGAAGGACTGTGTGTGTGTGTGTGTGTGTGTGTGAGTGTGTGTGTGTGTGTAACTCTGAATTACTTGATTAACTCTGGAATGGTATTTTGTGACTGTAAGATCTGTAAAGCAACTGCCTTCAATGCAAAATATAGTTTTACATATGTTTGCCTTCTCAATATTTTCTTATTCAAGGAATTTATAAAATCTTGTGGTTTGAAGAGTTTGGATTTTGTATAAAATTTTATATAAACTTTTCAGATCTAGATTTTGGCAAAAAAGGTACTGGCTTAATTATAGAAAGAATTTCATGTTTTTAAAGGACCATTCAATAATATGACTTCTTGTTTATGTCAGTCTTCTGTGTTTGTTAAGGATAATACTATTTAACATTTATATACCTCTTTCTTGAAAAACTTGAAGTCATCGTATTACAATGATACATGCATGCTCGTGTTCATAGCATCACCATTCATAATGGTTAGATCCTGGAAGTGGCCTGTATGTCAACAGATGAACGAATGAAGAAAATGTGGCATTTGCACGCAGTAGAGTACTACTGTACCGTAAAGAAAGATAAACTTTGGTTGTTGGAAAATGGATGCACCTTGAGACAATAATGTTAAGTGAAATAAATCAGAAACACAAGCTTAAATCTCACATGGTTTCTTTTATAGAAGAAACCCAGGCAAAAATAAAGAACAAAATAAAAGACAAATAATAGAAAGAAGGGAGATAGAGCTTTTTCAGAGGGGAGAGGATCAAGAGGAGGGAGGGGAGAGGGAGGAAAGGGGTACAGCATGAAGAAAGGAATAGGAGGTGTTGTGGACATGTACCAACTTCACACAAGGAATGTACACATATACTGCAAATATGTACAAGAAAGAAGCTAATCAAGCAATGGGTGGAGGGGCAGAGAGAAAAGGGAAAGGGGTTGGAAAAAGAAATGAAGATGTGTTATGTACATGTACCAACTTCCCACAAAGAATGTAAACATTATGTACTACACACATATACTAATAAACAGCAACAAAAAAACCCCATGTAGCTCTTAAGTACTGCTTTATCTCTATTAACTGATGTGAACCCTGGGGCTATTATTATTATCTCCATTTAAAAGCCAAAGAATCTATAAAAAGCTGTTATCAAAGATAGAAAATGGAATAGTGGCTACTCAAGATTGGAGAGAGGAAGAAGGCAAGGGGGTTGAGAGGAGATTAGTCACTGGTGCAGTTGCAATCAGACAGGAAGAATGATTTCTGTTGTTTCTTACACAGTAAGACGACTCTAGTGAATAATAATGTAATGTACATTTCAAAATAGCTGGAGGGATGTTTTGAGTGGTTTGACCATGAAGAAATAAATGTTTGAGCTAATGGGTGTGCTTATTAGCCCAATTCATTTATTGTATAATATATGCATGTATCCAAGTAGCACATTGTACCACATGATATGTGCTATTATTATGTATCAATTTAAAAAATAGTGAAAGGGAAAAAGGATAAGGAAACTGAGACTCAGAATCTTATGTGAACTGTCTTAAGATCACAAAGGCAGAAAGCATCAGAACTAAGATTCAAAGCCAAGTGTAGGGTTCCAGTCTCTGAGATCTTAAAACTTCATTAGAGTAAGTCTTACTGTTTATAATTGATATAATGTGACTGGTCTAAACGTTATTAAAATTGATGTTATGTTCCATGTACATATATTTTACATCATAAGTTTATTACTACCTAAAATATACTTAGAATCAATAGCAACCATGTACGTTCCTAGATTTTACTACTTAATTCCAATATGAGAACGGGAAGCCTGGGAGAGCTGTGACAGGAAGAGCCCAGCTGAGCCTGAGCGAGGGCAGTGGAGTCAGCACGTGCCGCTCACGTATATTTTATCAAACTTCAAAGCGGCCAGAGCTACACAGAGAGTTACAGTTGCCGCAACCTGAAACCTGTTCACATCCACGCACTTTTATAAATCATATGGCTATGTTCATAAATACCTAATACACTGAGAATTAACCACTGGGTCTGGGACATTAGAAAAAAAATGTATATATATATATATGACAAAGTCAAGGTGTGTTCCTTGGCTTCATGCCCCTTATCCAACTTGTACAAGAAGGGAAAACTTTATTACAAATATTCATAGATATTTCATGTATAATATGTTCACACACACGCTCACACACACACCATACTCTGCTTGCCATATCTGTGGGTCCTGCATCTGTGGATTAAACTAACTGTGATTTAAAAATACTAGGAAAATATTATGTCTGCAATCAACATATACAGCCTTTTCCTGTTTTTATTCCCTAAGCAATAAACAATACAATGTAATGGCTATTCCCATAGCACTTTGCGTTGTATTCAGGGTTGCAAGTAATTTAGAGATGGTTTAAAGCATGCCAGATGATGTGTATAGGTAATACGAAAATGCTCCATTATTTCATATGTGTAAAGGATTTGAACATCTGTGGATTTTGGTATCTTTGAGAAGTCCTGAAACCAAACCCTTGGAGACTGATACTGAGAGGTGATTGTATAGACTTATATCCTATCTACACACATACACACACACACACACACACTCACACACACACATGCACAAATACATCTACTTTCTAGTGTGCACTATTTCATGGAAATTGGCTTTTCCTCCCAGAATATGTGACTCTCTGTCTCTGCAGAAGGTCTTGGGAACTCAGGTGCTCTGCCCTTCAGGTCACAAATGTCTGTAGCATTTTGTGAAGGCAAAGTCCTGGCTAAATTCAGAGTTGTTTTTTCCTCTATATTCTACTGTGGTGTAAGCCTCCATAAGGCCCTCACTCTACTTTTTGCTGAATATTTCCTAATACATTTAGCTCCTTAAATATTGTATTTTACTTAAACGTCAGAGGTGAATATGGCCTGGCTGAAGAGAGAAGAGAATATTAATACACAGGACATAAAGTAAGGACACAGAACATAAAATAAATGAGCAGTAAAGAAAGAGAAATAGACAAAAGAAAGGAGAAATAGGGAATAGAAGCTGAAAGGCAACAGTCAGGGATTACTGAAGAAGTAGGAGAAGTGAATAAGACAGGAAATAAGTTTTGATTGCTTTTAACAAATATTGTGGTAAGATATCTTCTTCCATACACAAATGGTAATGGCAGAGAATTTTTAAAGAAATTTATTTTGTTACTTATATTTAAGTATTAGGTATTTACTAGTACACAATACATGTTTATCAGTTCAGCTTGCATAACTAGCATGTTCTAAAACTTTTTTTTTTTTTTTGGAACGGGGAATTGAACTCAGGACCTTGCACTTGCCAGGCAGGCACTTGTGCCGCTGAGCTATATACCTGGCCCCATGTTCTAAAAACTTAATAACCAAATACAGAAAATTATTTAGTAGACTAAAACCTAAAACCTAGTCATACATATTTTAAGAAGTTTTATATTTTAAAATATTTATGATGTCACAGTTGAGGGGCTTTCTTAGAAGTTGGTGCATACCAAGGCATAAACTTTCAACTTCATATTCTCTTTTATAAGCACTGAAATTTCTAGTAATCTTTGAACAACTGTATTTTAAAAATTAACCTATAAAATTTGTGTTTAAGGTTCCATTGTCTTGTTTTAGGAGAAATAAAGCAACATTCCCCCAAAAGAGGGCAGTTTTGTGTAACTCTAATATATAAGTTCTACCACAGAAAAGTTTCCTGTAATGTAAAACTCACTCATTTTACTTCAGCACCCTAAAGAAGAGACCAGATAAATGGGGTCTGAATTTAAGGTTCAAGTAATTATGCTTTTTAAGATTATAACAGTCAACGCTGATATTTTGTGAGTGTCCTTCTTCTACAGAGTACAACATTAGGTGTTCTAACAACTGCACTATTATCCCTTCAGGCCGTTGGATAAATACAAATAAGCTCACGAAGTGAGAATTATATCTAAATCCAAAAATGAAAATGGATGTGAACATAGCCCTTTGCAGATATCTGAATCATATTGCAAGTTGTCATAAGAACTTTAATGTTGTGCAAATGTCTTCACTGCCAAGTAAGTGTAGTCAGCAACACTTAACCTTTGATGCATTTTATATGTGCCAAGCTTAAATATAACAACCATATTTAAAGAATTTTAAAGATAAAAAGGCAGTAGAAATCTCTCACTTAGACTTATCAACTGCTTTTCAAATACATTTTCAGTTACAACATAGAAATGCTCGTACATGAAACTCTACAATCTTTTGTGACTACTCCCATACACCACTTCTGTCTTTTTACAGTAGCACCCTACATTTCCATGTAGAGGACCTCTCCACTCGTCACTGATTCCTATCACATGTTGTCCATTCTTTTTTTTTTTCTGCTGAGAGAAAAACAATTGGACTCAAACAAATACATGTAAGTGCTGGGAACTTCGATCTGTTGATTGTATGAAACAGGGTTAAATGGCTTCTCACCTAGAGATTTCAATGGGAAGGGTGACGTTTCTAATAGTTTTCAGAGGGAAAAGGAAAAAGATGTGTTTTAGGTTGTAGAAAATATAAAAGACATTTAAATATCACCTAGAGTTAAAAAAAGTGAGAAATACTAGACAGCAAGTAGCTGTATCTACATTGAGAGGAGTGAAGTAAAGATATTGGGTGGGGAAGCAAGAGAAATAAGCTGAGCTAGAAAAGCAAGGAAGAGAGGGGTGATGGGATGGTAGTGAGATAAACATGCTTGCTTCTTCAGTCTTGTAGTACTACTATGAATAAACAAAATCAGATTGCTCAGGCAACTATTTTCCATGAATATGCAATCATTTTCCTGGCTAAAAGCAAGAGGAGGGAATGTACAACTGAATTGGGACCTCAATGAGGAAATATCTATAAGGGAAGCTGTAAAGATTTCATACTGTCTGTTGCACCAAGTCCACCTACTATTCTAATTTTTCTGCCATCATAGTTAGATTTCAGTCCCCTCACACTCCCTGGTGAGGTTTACACCAGTCTTCAGCATGAGATATTCTTATGACTTACTGTTCATTAAAGTAATATCCATTTTTTAGTTTTAGCTTGAAAAGATTCCTCTAATGATTGTAATTAACATTCAGTTCTCTTACCTAAACTAGTATGTGTGATTACCACTTTGTAGGATGACATTTACTTTTTCTCTTTTTTATGTGTGCTGATATCGTCTCCCTGGCCTTAGCAGTATTTCTGAGTTCAGAGAATAACCTGGAACACAGAGCTAAAGTTTTAGATAGATCTGAATCAACCCTTTTGTGTATAAAGATGGAAACTGTAAAACAAAATCTACAGTGCTTGTGAATGCATACTATGTATCATATAGTTTGAACATTTTATTGTGTATAACTAATTTAATTATCCAGAAATCATATGCAGTATACAGTATCATTTTACAAAAGAAATGACTGATATACAGAAAAATGATTTGCCAAGGGCACACAGCTAATAAGAGACATTCCTGGGATTCCATGCCAGATATTCTGGACCTAGCACTTAGCTTCCCAAGTTCATGACAGACAGAACAAAAATTTCTACTACACTCCTTTCCATTTCAGAGCTCTTGTTCAATCTAATTTGTACCACCATAGTTCTTACAAGTAAGAAGGCCAAATAAATAGGAACAGAGAAGAAATGTCTGTTTATAACTTCAACCTTGTAGAACAGATCCTATTCATGTAAACTTACATGATACACTCTATCCCTTTCCCCAGAGAGGAAGTAAGTTATATTGAGTGATTAATGAACTGATATAAAGAAATCAATTATCTGTATGTGAATTAATGAATCAACAAAAAATTAATGTAGTAATTAGGTATTTTCACTGATTTTTTCTGTGGGAAATCAGTTGTATGTAGTGTGTACTTCAGGAGCTTCAGGTTCTAGAATGATTTGAAGTTGAATCATCAACTAGATTTCCAGACCTGTCAAGTAGAAAGTTAACTTATCAAAACCTCCATAGTAACTGCTCCTTTTACAGTGCACTCCATGTCTTAAATTCTATAGAAAGAGTATACATTATAATTGCCAGAAATGACTTAGATATGTACCTTTCCAGAAACAGAAGGATGGATTAAAGAACACTCCCTGAGGCTCTTTCTGCCTTAGAGTAGATGCTGTTTATCATTCTAAGCTTCTTACTCTGAGTAATATTTGAACTTGTTCCTTTGAATTCCCCAGAACGTTACATGATACTGTTTCCCTAGTTGAAGTACTTGGACCCTCCCCTCCCCACTATTCAAGCTGCCTTCTCTTTTTAACTTAATATGTTCTTTTTTATTTTGATGCTTTGACTTTTACCCTCACGGTTTCCATATTTCCAGAGTTTATAGACTGTCACCAGGATTTCCTCTAAGTCCTTTAGCCAAGTCAGTCATACTTTGCTCTTCTAATCTTCTGTTATAACAGGCTTCCTGTTACTTGAATCTTTGCTCGTACACTCTCAATTTGTTCCAGATTCACTGGTAGAGACCCTCCCCCATAAAAGCAGTATTCCAGGTGCAACCATTTGAGAACTGGGTAGAGAATATCTGCACCTCTTTTTACTGTAATGACTTTCCATCTGCTGTTTAAAGTAATACTTCCATGAAGGCTGCCACATTTTAGGCTCAAACTGACGTAGATGGCAACACCTTCTAGCCTCAGTTTTCCTCCAAAAGACCCTTTCCTAAGTACTTCTTCTTGGGATCTCTCCCTGTTTCTCTGTATATCTGTGTTTTCGTTCATTCTCCCTCATGGAGAAGCTGGCCTCTTCCCAATCTGACTGTCATTTTGTTATTTGATCCCAAGATCTGCAACTCCTCCCAGACCATATGTATTATTTCTCTGTCCTTGTCAATGCTCTGCAGCATTTCCTAGCTTATTGTCATCTGCAGATTTCATTAGCACACTGTTTACTACATTCTGAAGATCATTAATAAAAGTAGATAAACAGAAGAGAAGGCTAATACAGACATCTGTGGAGTTTCTCTCTACTACCTCACCCCCAAAGTAATGGCTGTTATTTTATTCTCTAACCTTTTGGGGAGTTTTGGCCATTTTTCATCAAGTTCCCTCTATGAACACCCTCTTCTCATATCCAAGTGACTGATTTCATCATGTGTGATCATCCTGCTGCATTTTATAATTGCCTGAACAATTCGTCAGTTTTGTCTGATAGCATTTACTCCTTATTAAACCCAAGTTTCACTGGCAGTTTTTGTTATCCTCTAGATCAGAGAAGCGCTCTGTAACAGTGTATGTGCCCACCCAAATTAGCGCTCACCCATTTATTAGTATTTTTTAACCTTGGCGGTAGATGGGTAGAGAATGCAAAGAGAAGAGATGGACATGGAGACTCTGTGGCTGTTGTGTACGGAGGACCACATGTACATGTGTACACGGGAGTTAAAAATTCCCTATCGAAAAAGACAGAAACAAGTTGTAGCTGATGTGGGGTGGTGATTGATATCTAACTGACCTTGAAAAATCAAATGACTAGATTTTAAAAACTGATAAAAACCATCTCTATATTCAGAGACTGTCTATGATGTACTTGGCACTGCAATGAGAGGTGATACATCCAAGCTTTGGGATTACGTCAACTCTGAAAGGCAGGTACTTTGAGTGTACCACTAACCCAGAGGGCGATGGCATGAATATTAGAAAAAGTGATCCCTTTCTAAAGGAAGAAACAGTCCTAGACTCTATTTAAGAACCCACTGACCCCTCAGGCCTGACATATTTGCTTGTGTACTAGCCTGATAAATCTATATAACAGCCCTGATTTTTTTCTGTTTAAATTAGAAGAAATAAGAGTCCTATAAGATTACATTTGGGATCGAAATTAATGCAGTTTATTCCATGCTATATTGCTTCTCTGGAGATAGAATAAATAGGAATCTAACTCATGTTTGCATAATTGTGTGCTAAACTGAACACCTTGTGCTTTTTACTTATAAAAGGATAGAAATAATTTACTAGTTAACCCTCTCTTATATTATTCAGCTTTGCTGTTGTTTTTGATTTAAAGAGGATTATGAAGAAAAATCTATATCCCCTGAGCTCAGACATCCTTTTAACTATCTTTGCCATCTGGCTGAATTGTGTGCACCCACCCTCTTGTTGCTTAGGTCCAGTCAACACATAAAGATATACTTTGACTACATTAATGCTGATCAATTTGCTGGCATGCCTTGAAAACCTAGAACTACTGCTTAAGGAGTGTTGTGAATCCATGTGAAAAGGGTTCCTTTCTGACTTATCACTGCATATGTCTATAATGGCATACAGGCTTAGGCAAGTGAAATTGGTGTGTACATGCATGCATATACATTTAAACATATACATATGTGTGTGTGTGTAGTATATATTTTTAGAAAGAAAATATAGGTTAAGTTATTTACTTAAGCATTTTATCTTTTCACTTTCTTCTGTTACTATTTTCATTTTCCTTGAATGCTCTTTTTTACTGAAATGTGTCTTCTAGCTTTGCTATAGAGCTTTTCCTTATTGAACAATATAGTTTTCTTGCTTGGCAACTCTGACACTCAGTAAATGGGAAGAAAATGGATGTGGGAGTTGTGTGTTCACAATGCCACTCTGCCACCCTGAAATCTTTGCAGATAATCTACTTGGAAGGATTTGAGCCCCAGTGGAATACAGAACCATATACGTATCCTGCATTGATTTACAGCACCTGCTACAGCTGTTTGGATTTTGGCAGGCATTTTCTCTGCAGCCAAATGCTATTGCAATTGCTGGGCAAATCTAGATGGAGGTCATATTTATTGGACATGTTTATAATCTGCAGAGTGATCTAAACCATAGAGGGCTAATTTCCCAAAGATCAATGACTAAGGGAGGATTTCAGAGGTTATCCTCTTTATCCAATTTCCTGTGTTCTAATGAGATGGTTGAAACCTGTTTGGAATCTTTCTGATTAGGAACTCTTTGGAGAGTCAATAAAGAATATGACATTCATAAATCTAAATGAGAGGTGACTTGCTGTCTGCATTGTGATTCATGCCAGGAGGAGATGCTTCACTGCCCTATCAGGGTATGCTGTCACTGGATGACCATGGACAAGGTCAGATTTGAGCCAAACCTCTTGGGAGGATTTTCCCTTCCTGTGAAATTCTTATGACTCATTTCATTCTTAATATGCATTGCCTATATTTTTTCCCTTTTTTCATTCAACTCAATTCAGTGCAGTTTGAGTCAAAGAAAGGTATCTATTAAATGGTTGTTATATGTTTTCTAGCTATAAAAGACACATTAAAAACAGCTATGAAGATATATAGCTAGAATCAGAGCACAGATCCAAAGAAGGTGTAATAAATGATGTTGGTAATAATTGCTTATGTTTAGTACTTACTAGGTATATGTCAGACACTGTGCTAAGCATTTCATACACATTATTTTCTTCAAAAGTAATGACAAACTTACAAGTTAAGGCTTATGATTATACCTGTGTTATAAATAAGGAAGCTAAGGCTGCGTTGTACTAAATATCTTTCCATGTTAATGAAATACTTCGTAGCTCCATGTCCTACTCCATTTTTTCTGCCACCTCTCAACTAAACCTCTTGAAAAGAGTTATCTACATTGATCACTTCTAGTTCTTTACCTCCCATTTACTTTTCATCCCATTCAATTTGACTCTGTCAATACAAATGAAATGAAATCATGAAAGGGAAAACACTCCCTTTGTATTTCCAAACATGACTTTCTATTTCACTGGATTTTCCACTTCCTCCTTGAAACAGAACTTCTCCTGATTTCCTGTGCCACATTTTTCCTGTAATTGCTTTGAAATTATTAGCTTTTACTTTCCATTTTTTAGTATCTCTTCCTTAGCTTAATTTTTTTTTATTATTGGAGCACTGTACTTTGGGTTCTCTATCAATTTCTCTCAGCTCTGGCTGCACCGAATGTCAGGAGTTCAGATTCTCTTGGTACCTTGTACCCTTTTTTGGCAGTCCAATAAAGACTGTGGGCTCATATTTTCAAGCACATTAAATACTGTGTTATTTAAGATATTCCAAAGTTAATCCATACAAACAGGAGCTCTTATTTTCTATCCTCAAATTTATTTTTCCTCTAACTTCTTATAGGATCAAGGCAGCTGTTCAAGACAACTAGAAGTCACATATGATTCCTCATGTATTATTGGGTGTAGGCCTTTCTTTATCCATTAGCCATTTATTCTCTCTCTTCACTACACTGAATCTTTCCCCTTTGCCCTATCTCGATTACCACTCTGTCCCCATACTCTAGTGCTATATAACGAATGTTTCTTAAGTGGATAAAGGTTTGTAATGAGGAAGTAAACAGACAGATTTAATCTTCAGGGTGCTCTTACAGTCTTTGTGAAATTCAAGATAGAAAAGAGACATTCCTTACTGCAAGAAGGAGAATGAATAGAAAAGACAAGTTTCTATAAGAGAAACTATCAACAAAGAGCGAAGAGTTACACACACCAGTCAGTGTGAGTGGGGTTCCTTGGAATTGTCTCTAAAAAGTTTCCATGTGTGTTGGGCATGATGGCTCGTGCCTATAGTCCCAGCTGGATGGGAGACTGAGGTAGGCAGAGTGGAAGTTCAAGGCTAGTCTGGGCAACTTAGTGCAATGCAGCCTCAAAATAAAAAGAGATGCGTATGTAGCCAAGTAATAAAGTACCTCTGGGTTCATTCTTCAGTACCAAAAAGTAAAAACATAAATGAATACATTCCCATGCATCTTTATAGTATAGGTATTCTTCTTCATGTTTGATGAAGTCTTTCAGAGACAGTAAATCATATCATTTTGAAAATATAGGGGTGAGCATGGGAACAAAACTGAAAGGAGTACTCTATCTTCAAATTAGTCAACAGAGAAAGAGTTTTCTATTGCTATTTTTCCCCAAGGATGGTAAAACAAACTGCTAAGAATTAGAGAGTTTGGCCAACTGACAGTCGGAACAGTTCAATATGGCTCTTACTGTAGTCTGTCCTCACTCCTGAAAAAGCAGAGTTAGCCTGTTAGTCAGCTTTTGCTAATATTCTTTACTGTTCTTACTTTTCCTAATTTTTAAGGGTTTTTTTAATCTGGAGAGGGGCTTCCTGTTTTCCCTGATTAACTGGAAATAATCCCTATCATTTGGTATAAGTTAAACCCAAAATTATATAATATGTTTTCCAACCTTATGGCATATGCTTTCCACTTCAGTGATGATTCCAGAGAAGTCAAAGGCACACTGTGCTTTTACTGCTTCTGCAAACTTACATTTTATCAGCTTTGGGAATTTTGTTCTGTCCAGGAAAGGGTAGTGTTTTAGTAACCAAGGAAAAAGTGCCACAAATATGAAGAACTGATACTGTGAAAACTCACTTTCCAAACTGATTTTTCTTGAAATTGCCTCAACTCTGAGTCATGGCAAAGAAGAGTGATTAGAATAATTCCGTACATTGCATTCAGTGACAGCAATTCTCTTATTAACATCACGGTTATATTTTGCTCATTTGTCAAGTTGGAGGAATTTTGTGAGAATGCTGTAATTTCTGTCTTCCTCTGCTCATTGAGAAAGTTGGGAAGAAATAGCTGTAAAAATAAGAGAGTTCCAGACTGACATGCATTGGGGGCTGACTTTTCCCTCTAGAGATACGTGTCTGCCTCGCGCACTTCATTTACACTGGAGTGTGGAGAGCTGCTCTTTGAGGCCTCCTCATCTTCCCTTCGGAGGGTTTTCCCCTCACCTGAGCAGTCATCAGTCAGGGAAATGTCTACAGAGTGGTTCAGCTGTGTGGTACGTGGCCAAATGGAGACAGAACTCTGCTCCGGCCCCCTGAGCTGGAGCAACCTACAAAGCATTTCTGGCAAAGAGCCAAAGAGGTTATCCTTGCTTTAGGAAAAAAAAAAGCACAATGGCTGAGATTGCAGCTCTCCATCCCTCGCTGGGCTGATTCATAGAGCAGCCTTGACATTGAGTCTCCGGAGAACTGTTTTCTTCCTAGTCCAGCTAAAAATATCCAGATTCAGATTTATAATGACAGGAGCTGATAAATTTGCTGGGGAAATGCAAGCAGTGTCACTGTCATGCTAGGGAACCTGTTCTGATAAATTGATGTAGGGAAAGAAATTGCCAAACATGGCAGAGACCCGTAGTGCCACTTCCCTGGGGATGATGAGCAAAATGAGCATGCTTTCCATGTCATCAAAGCTTCCTTTTTAAAGAAGAGTAGGAAGTAGAATATGTGAGATAAAACTAAGAATATAGAAAACACGTATACTCAAGCCATAGAACGGCATGACACAAAAGCAAGTCATCTTTTGTAAAATATTTTTGCTATTCTGTAAAACGTAGGTGAGGTCCCTTTTAAAATATGCTTGTCAAGATAACAACCCCACTTAAACAGCCTCACATTTCAATGAAGATTTGTGATTCAATTAGGATCCATTAATTTTGCACCTTATAAGAGACAGATCTTGTGTTGTTTTGTTTGAAGTTCAGTATCAAAGCTTGTCTTACCATCTTTTGCAAACCTGCCATTTTTTTTGCACTGTAATTGGCTGTTAGAATCACAGAAGTAACACAGAATGTCCCGTTTTACTAGCTAGCTTGAAAATAAGAGAATTAGGCTTTAACTATAATTTATTCCACAACCGCAGAGCACCTAGTAGAATCCAAGTATCATGACTGGCATTTTTCTAAAGTGATGAAGGTGTAGTGTACTGATAATGTGACACATATACATGTAATGAATTTAGTATAAATCAAATTGTAAATACAATAATTGGTGCATTAGCACTTGCTATGAGAACTGAACAGAGGCAACACCTTTGCTGGGAAAAAAACTGAGAAGCCTTCAGAGAAGAAATAAACTTTGTGCTTTGCATGATACAGTGAATGAGTGCTAGAAATTTCTAAGGGAAAGGAGTATGTCCAACCAGGGTGGCAGTGAGGTAGGAAATGTAGCACCAAAATTTAAGACTGAAACATGATTACTACAAGGGTTAAATAATTTTTTCTGGGGCTGGGGATTTAGCTCAGTGGCACAGCTCCTGGCTGGCAAGCATGAGATCGTGAGTTCGATTCCCGGTACCGGAAAACAAACAAACAAACAAAAAAAAGACAAACCCCCCCAAAAAAAAAACACCCAAAAAAACCCCACAATTTTTTCTTTGATTTTGCTAAACAACTTGGAAACAACTGCTACATTTGCTCTAATTAATTTAGATCATTAACTTTGACAATTACTGTTTGTCTTATTTCCTAGCGTGGCTCTGTGCCAACTCTGAACTGGCATCTAACTAGCAAGTGGATAGAACAGACCTGCAGTTACGTCCTTGTCAGACACTTGACCTAGAACGCATAATGGCATGGTTGCCTTCCCTACAGAAACCTTGTAGACCTGTATCCAGGAATGGACTTGTAATGATACAATTTGCTGTGCCATCGGTTATCCACACACTGTTATAAGGCAATTGCTAGTATTATTATCATAGTATCCTTGAATGAAGAACAAATGCCAGAATTTAATTTTATGCAGCATTTACTTAACACAGTTTTATGTATCTGATCATGTTTAATTCTTTCTTTCTAGTGGACTGCTTACTAGAACCTTGCATTCTTTTCGATTAGGCAGTAATTGGTAGTTTTATGGTCTCAATTTCAATAGCAAAGAAAAAACCCTTAGTATAAGGATTTTTATTCTGAGATTCAAAAGTAATTTCAGGCAAGGACTTCATGTTACTGTGAAAGATAATATAGCATAAGTGTGCATGTTGAAGAATTTGGAAGAAATAGATTTTTGCAATTTAATGCATCAACAAATAATATGGGTTGATGGCTGATGAGATAAATACAGGGAAGTATATGTTATAAAGCAAATAGAGTGGAATGTTATGATAAAATCTAGTTATGATAATATGGGGGTTGATTCTAAAATTAACTTTGTGTAATCTTTGTCTTTTATAATATAATTAGTGTTGAGGGGGAAAATATAGGGTAGTATAGACCAAAATTGGTTATCCATTTGCATAAGAATTATGGCATATTTAAAACAAAGAAAAACTTCTCTGATTATAAAGTGTACACACAATGAAATATCTAGGTCTAGGAACCAAAGATGCCCAAACTTCCCTCACCATCAGTTTATGGATGTATCTGATAAATCAGTGCTCAGGGCTGGGGATATAGCTCGGTGGCATAAGTGCCTGCCTGGCAAGTGCAAGGTCCTCAGTTTGATTTCCAATACCAAAAATAAATAAATAAATAAATAAACAAATAAATAAACTATTCACTGATAAATCAATGCTCATCCTAGGGAAAAAATACTTTACTACAAGGACTAGATCTTTAGGGCATTCAGCAATATGTACATAGGTTCTTTGGAGTTTTTTTTCTGTATAAAAATACCTATACTGTACCCTTCATAAAAAAAGCTAGCTTCTGCTGTTTGAGTTATTTCAACAGATAGAGAGGACTTCCTACATTCTGGGCATGATACTAAGCTTTGGGGATTAAATGAGGAAGTACTTTAGAAAGTTTAATGCCAAGAAATGGAGAAGAGGTATGGATAAGATGATATGATACTCATACAAGGACTTAAAATGACCGTGAAAGACCGGAAGAGGCAGCAGTCACTGGTCTTATTAGCTAGGCAATTTGAGGTAGGTTAATTACGTTTGTTCTTTCATTTGTAAAATCTGGCCAACAATATCTGTTAAATCTATTGTCTTTTAAATAGCAAGATCTTAATGAATAGTTATTGATATCTTTAGCGTACAGAGGCAGACCAAATTGGGAAAAATTAATAATGCATAAAAATTTGCTTGACAGGTGTCCTTCTCTCTCCCACCCCTTCCTCCTGCCCCACCTATTTGCTGTCTTATTATAGTTCCAGAATCATTCCTGGTGGTTAGGCTTGTCCACTTGACTGGCTTGGGCATTGCTACAAGGTTGGTAAAGTGCACTTCTGGATGTGTCTGGGTAATGCAACTGCTGTGAAGCAAGAACACAGACTTTGCCATGGATTTGGGTCAGATACTGCATTGCAGCTTCAATCTAGACCTGAGGACACTGAGTATCTTGAGAGACATGACTTGTCTCAGGAAACACAGCTAGCCAATGTTACAGTGAACAAAATATAGACTGATAAATCTATTATGAAAAGAGATTGGGTAATTGTTATATTACCTTGAAGATGTAGTTTACGACTTCCTAGGAAGTAAGAGAAAAATGCTTAGAAATATTTTTATATTATTAGCAAAGAACATCTTTAAGTGTGCCTAAATATAATGGACTGCTAGACTGCCAAGAAGCATTTGTTAGCTTGTACTGTATTAAGCTTCGTCTGCTGAATTAATTGTTGTGGCAGGGTTCATCCTTGTGATGTGGGTCATTGTTTACTAATTAAATTATTTAATTTTTAAATTTATATGATAATATCTATATAGCATCTGTATTAATTCTAAATATACATGTATAGATTTAGAGATAGAAATGAGTGCTTCTCCATTTGTAAAGATGGAATGAGTATTCTAATAACTCATCAGTCTTTGTATCTTACTGGATACTCTGTGAAAGAGAGTGCTTTTCCTTGAGAGGGATAACTTTGAACTCAAGTATCTGGATGTGCTGACAATTGAAGCCAATGGCCCCCACTGGCTTGGAACTCAAGTACTTTGTCTGGACTCCTCCAAGCCTAGCAAAGATGGAAATTCTTTACATTAGGCATTTATATTTGTTATCACAGAGGAGAGGAAAAAGAGAAATAAGAGATACAGAGGGAGGAGAAAAGGAAAGAGATCATTTGTGTGATTTTGCTGTAGAAAATGTTAAATTATTGGGTCCTTGATACTATTACATTTTAACAAAATAAATGTCATAAAATAAAGGATTAGTAATATTAGAATAAAATAAGTCAGATGAAATCAGTGAAAGAAATAAGTTGGCCCTTACTGCAGAGTTTAAGACACATCAAAGGATATTTCCAGCACACAGCTTGGATCCTTGCATACTTTGATTGAGAAGCCTTACATGTAGAAGAGTGTATACACAATCTCAAAATAATAGAAGAGCAAACATGCCAGAGCACAGAGCACAATTTCTACGAGACAAGAAAGAGAGAAAAAAGTCAGAATCATGTTGTGTTTGGGAAGGTATTGGTTTTTGCTCTCTTGAGCCAAATGTAAAAAGTACTATTGATTAACAGGTTAGGTCTTGGGAGAGGAGGGGATGGAGGGGATGGAGGCACCACGTGTTCATAATCTCAACTATTTGTGCTGTGTCAGGCAGGGCGCCCTTCTAACTGGGAGTAAGTGATTCTCCCACTGTTCTTTCCCAGTCCTAAAAGGTAACAATTGAGGCAGCTGCTTACAGGGTGTTTTTCAATTGAAAACCTCAACAGTGGAGAAGTCTATAGCTTCATTCTGTGCAGTGTTCTTCATTTCCTAATTGTGAAAATTATATTCCTGCATATAATGCAAACAGCTGATAATGTGACTTGTCATTGTGACCTTACCATGTTCAGTATGTTAAAAGAAGATCAATATTAAGGCTGAGGGCATAGCTTAGTGATCAGACACTTGCTTAGCATGTACCCGGCTCTGGGTTCTCCCAGCACACGCTATGCTCCAGACAGAATAGGGAGAGAGTGGGGAGGAGAGGCAGAGAGACAGAGACGGACAGAGATAGAGAGAGACTAAGACAGATGGAAGGTGTCAGTGTTCATAAATATGGTGTAGTGTGAATGTATAGACACAGGACTGCTTTATAAGGGGAAAGAAGGGAAAGAAGAACCAACTTTCAATAAGATCTTCTGTGCACTCTGAATGTACTACTTGCTTTAATTCTCACACACTCTTTCTCACAACAGTCTTTCAAAGTAAATAATAAAAAGGTGGTGACTCTTTTAAGCTGTAGAGCTGGGATTTGCACCCAGATCTGCAAGACTAAGTTCCATTTCTGTCCTGTTGCTTCATTTGTGTGTCAACTGGCTCACAATTTTTTCAGCCATTAGATGGATAAAAGATGGAAAATAAACAGATTCAAACAAGGTTTTTACTTCGTTAGCTGCTAGTACTTAAACTATTAAGTACATGAGATTTGGAGAACATGCATGGATTTTGATTACTCAGTCTTCCGTGAATCATTGAATCATGTTATTTTTACTAGGAGAAATAGAGAAGAAAAATCTCTATAGTTTTCTAAAAGTATTAGCTACAGGGTTCAGGGAAAATCTGAATACTGACAGTGATGTTGCCAAATTTGGTCAAATGCCGTAATGTTTTCTTATTATAAAAATGGTAAGGATTTATTGTTAGAAAAGTCTAAGAACCTTGAACTGGCAAATTCACATGAGCAAGTTTTTTGTTTTGTCTTTTTTTTGGCAAATTTTGTAAAGGAGTTCTGAGATGAGGTGACTTGAGACCAGAGACAATTTTGAGTGTAACATACATACCCACACCAAACACTTCATGTAATTAACTACCCAGGCAAATCATGCTTTGCTAACCCAGCAAAACATGGTTTACTCATATCTCTATTTTTTCTGTTTTCAAGACATTTTAACATTGCTCACTTAGTCTTTTACCATCACAATCTATACCAGCCAACATATTTTAAAGCTCCAAGAGAGATGGATCATCATTCTGGGGTAGCATTACATAGTAGAGAGATAAGTGGAGCTCCATATGTAATGTTAACTTTCTAGTGGCTCCATATCCTAGAAGTCACTTCATCCTAAATTAATGTCTTAACATATCATTAATATAAAATACCATTATTGAGATAGCCTAAACATTTCAGTAAGCCTCCAAAATATATAGGGAGGGTGTACTTACGGCAAACCCCATATTAGTCAAGCCACAATAACCACGCATGTGTAGGGGCTCCCATGTTGGTCTAAGAGTAGGAAATCACTCAGGGTGTTCATATAATATGTTCTCTATCATTCATCATCTCCTAGATTTACCGGTGAGGGGATGACATTATTTCCATTCCACCGGAAAAAGTGAGGGTCCCAGGCACAAATATGTGAGGTGAAGACCTCAGAGAGAATTTCTACATGGCCTTTTGTTAAAAGGAACTGCTTTCCCTTTTTTCAGGAGCAGTAAGCTATCATCCCTATCATTCAGTTCAATATCTATGTAAACACATCTACTTAAATGCATAAGTATATGTAGAATTGGCACACATCCCAGAACACAATACACTGAAACTTTTGATAAAGATAATAGATAAATGAAATGAATGGCTAATAATCTGTTTGTTTTTTTTAAATAGGCTTAAAGACTCAGATAAGAATAGAATATAAGAAAGAACAGGAAAAAAGCCTCACTTCCTGGCCATCTGTAATTTGCAGACGAAAAACAAGCAAAACAGTACCCCACTAGGCACATGGCTTATCATAATCTCTCTGGATCCTGGATCTTACTTTGTTTACATCTGATAAATGCAAATGCTCTCTCACAGAGATGAAGAGGAAATGAAGTTATTTATCCAAAGGATCTTGTACAGGGCCTGGCACATACAGGTTACTCCATAAATACTAGTTTCTTTCCCCTTCTTTCTCCAAATCCTTGATTGTATTTTTTACTCTTAACTCATGTGTCTTCAAACATTCTTTCAGCAAATGCACTGGACTCGATTATTTAAGTTAAACTTCTCTAGCACCTTTTCATTTTGTAGTGATTAACACAATCTAATTAAAATTATAAAACTATCAATCTAGTTTCTAAAATTACGTGAAAGCAAACACCTACTGAATACTTAGAATATTTCAGCAGCAGGTTCCGGAAAAAGGACAATGAATAATATAAGACCCGTAAGGGGTCTTACCTTAGTTTCATCTGTGGACTCAAGTTACTACGCAATGTCACTTCACACTTGCTTTGCTGAATGGGAGGAGGCTCGGAATCCCAGGAGAATACATCACAATGAGTTAGAGAAATACCAGGTACCACATTAAGTTGCAACCATTTCAGCCCATAATCTAGACAAGTATACCCAGATAAATGCAAGATTATCCTTAAGCCTTTTGAAATATTGAGTATAGCCTGCTGGCCCCAGCTGACACTTAAATAAAAAAAAGAAAAATCCAGGGATTTAGAGATTCCGCATGGGAAGCTACCATTTTAGGGAATATAGGCTGAGGGTTTCATGAAAACAGAGGGGGACGCAGAATGGCACAATGAGATTTGCCTTTTGGAAGCAGGCCTGAGATGGCAGCATTGCACACTCACCAACCCAGGTGCAAAGTCATAGGAGAGTTGCATGAAAGTGTGGCTGGGAGGATGAGGACAGGGCAGGTTCGGGACTCCTAATACAGGTTGAATGTGAGATATGAAAAGGATGCAATCTGTACCATTCCGAGCCATTTAGTCACACTGTCTCCTTTTAAGACCTGTGGGGCACTGGTGTTTTTAATTCACGCTGTGCTTCATTAGGCTCGGACACCTCCCTGATAATCCTTGAGGTCCTGGGAGCAAATGAGTTTGCCTGGGGGGGTGAGCAAAGACGTGGACTGAGAATGAGACACTCAGGGATGGTATGCAAAGGGATCTGTGAAGAGCCACTTGCTCCTCAGCCATTTCTGCACGTCTCTGCGTTTCCTGCAGACTTTGGCCAGCTTCTGATGAAATGCTCCTGCCCCCGTGACACTCAGTCCTCCAACCCTGGAGCTTCTTCTGTTCTTTTCTTCTGAGTCATGTTAGAGTCCAGAATAATCAACTTTATCCTCCCCTGAATCATGCATCTCTTTGTAACTGCCAATGATTGTGGTTTCCAGAATAAAAAGCTACTTTTGTCAGCTTATTGTTAAAGAAGTGATAATTCGCAGAGCTCAGAGTGTTATACTCAAGCTCAGTGGATGATGAGGACTTTTCCAAAGAAGGAGCTCAGCCCCAAACGTTTGGGACACTTCTCTTTCTCGTCCCACTCCCAGGTGAGGGCGTGTTACATAAAATTGCACTAAGCCACCCTTGCAGCATCTGTGGTTAAGGATGCAGTAGATACAGTAAGATTTTGTAAACACCCTCAGAGAAGGGTTATTCTCTCACCATGCAGTTATACTTTGTTGTTTTTCTATTCCTCCTCATTTATCTTTGGTTTGCTTTCGCATTTTAATAGCTGTCTAATGATATGCCTCACAGTGAAACTTTAAAAATGACCTTTAGTCTTTGGCATTTCTTTTTCTTAGTTTCAAGAAGTAAGATTTGAGAAGATGATTTGTGTTAAGAGGTTTATGTACACTGAATGTGGCTTTAAATTAAAAGTAACTTAATTTACTCAGAGTAGCAGAGTCTAGTACATTTAAATTGGTTTAGATGTGCAAACTTCACTTTGAAGTCACTATAAATCAATGCCAATAGAGCAAAAAGCATTCTCTACTCTCTTGCTTTTCCTTTCTGAAGGATTTAGAAGGTTAGAAGAAAATTCAATCAGTATAAGAAGAAAAACCAATTGCATCATAACCAAAAAAAAAAAAAAAATGTAAAGACATATATCTTTACACATTGGTTCTCCTACTTAACCCTCAGTTTTTAATTCTTATTTTTATTTGTACGTATTTGCAATACAGAATGATTGCATTCCTCACGGGTAGTTGGCTCATGTATACAACACATCTTAATTATTATTTCTATGTGCCATGTCCTTTGCCCTCTCCCTCTCCTCTGTCCATCTCTTGGTCTTCCTCCTACTTGCAAAAGATCCAGCTCCCTGAAGTTTATTCAAGTGAATATAACTTGCTTAGCACAATATTCAGTAGAAGTAGGTTTACTTAAAGCAATAAAGAAGTTAGTTGTTCTCCTCATCTCCCCTTAAAATTTTTTAGGTGGAATACTTAATATGAAAGTAGTACGTCACTTATTCACAAATATTTTGTAGAGGATGTACGTAGACTACAAGATGTGAAACTGTACAGTTTCTTTGGTGAGATACCAACCACATATAGTCAGCTAATGCTAGTCTTGGAGGAAGGGGTTGTGTGAGATTTGGTATATGTGTGTCTGTCCCTCTGCTGGAATGTAGCCGTTCTTCCCAACCACTCCTTGGAAACGTCAATGTGAGTTTCTTTTAAAACCAAGGTCAGTGAAGATAGGTTTCCCTTTGTTATGGTTTATATCTGAACGTCCCCATAGAGTCTAATGTGCTTAGAGGTGGGTCTTTAGGAGGTGGTTGGAACACAAAGATGTGATACTCATCAAATGGATTAGTCCATACTGAGGTTATAGCCATAAATGTGATAATGGGAAGAAAAGCCTGCTTGGAGGTGAGTCACTGAGGGTGTGACCTGAATGGGTTTGTTTCACTCCTCTTCCCTTGATCTCTGTCTCTGCTTCTTGCCACCAAGCTATGAGCTGTTTCTTCTCTGCCATGCCTCTCTGCCATGCTGCCCTGCCTTGGAGCCAATCGTGAACTTAAACCTCTACAAACTGTGACGCAAACTAAACACTTCCTCCTTAGGTTGTAGATGTTGAGGGTATTGTGTCTCAACAATGAGAAAGTAACCAAGGCACAATTAATGCACCTAAAAGCAAAAAAGGATGACTGTTTTCCAAGGGCAATGCCTAGCAGATCTTGGCCTTCCAGTCAAATGTTTCATTCGCAGTTACATGTTTACATTTAAGTGTGTTATTTGGTAACATTCTTTATTTTAGAGGTGAGACGCTAATCAAAAAGAAGGACCATAACAACATTGTAACCTATTTTCATAAATATGCTCATTTAAGAATGAAAACATAATACTTGTAAATAAAAATGTATCTAGTGCTTGCTTTTTAGAAGGGCCTCCTGTGATACTTGCTTACTTATTGGGAAGCCTTGTGTGTTTTTAATAATAGTAAAAATATAATGGATTATGATTATGAAGAGGGTGGCTCTGATATCTGACTGTAGAAGCGGTCTGTGGACCTCAGGTTATCTCTTGTCCGATTATATTTATTTCATATAAGGCACTAGGGCATAACATTCTATTGTGTTAATGACATTTGAAAAATGAATTGTAATTTGTGTGTGTATGTGTGCATGTGTGTGTCTGTGATAACTAGCTATAAAAAAGTATCAGAATTCCAGGAAATGCCACAGTTGGGGGTGTGAATCTAGGATATTGGGTCTTCAACTTATTGGTTGTATGATCTTGAACAAGTTTTTTGAGTGATTGGAGGTCTCTTTCCTCATCAGTTCAATGGAAATAACAATGGTAAGTGTCTTTTAAAGCTCAGGTGAGCAGAAAATGATATAGCACATTGAAAAGCACCAGAAGAGAGGAAACTGTGTGTGTTGGTTTCACTGCAGACATTTTTTGCTCAGAATAAAATGAAGGACGATTTTCTTCCCAGCAAGGGGATATCTTTGCTTTTCAGACTGATATTCAAATACGGTAAAAGAAATAAAATTTACAAGGAGAAAATAGGAGTTATGAGATTGTAAGAATTTAAAACAGTTATGGCAGTGTTTGCTTGCTTTCAGTTGTACAGATAAATCTCTTGGTGCATAGTGACTAATCCAGCACATATATAACTATGTGTAAGGTTGAATTAATCAAGGAAATGTAGATTGCACTAATATTATTTATATGGATTTTCATATATTGTATCCATGCCTACTTCCTTCCCGTGGTGTTTTATGTAGGCATTACTCAGAGACATTCAACTTCAGTACATCTTTTTTACAATGTCTGAATGAAAATCCCAAAGCTGGTTGCTAAAATGTTTTGAAAGTCATATTCCTTTTCAAACCATGTGAGGGCAGTTATCAGAAATGACTTGTAATTTTCCAATAATAGGAGTTCTGGAATTATGAAAGCTAAGTGAAAAGACCTAGTTTTTAAACCTTAAAAATTACCCCACTAGTTAATAAATTAATGTCCCTATCAAGAGGTGCTCAACAGTGGCCTGAGAAATCACCTACTTTTAGAAGATGTGAAGTGAGATGAAACTTACACTAAATGACCTATAAGGGACCTACATACTCTGAGCTTTTTATATTTTCAAGAGTTATTTTCACTGTCATTTAATGACCAAATCCAATTGCTTGTCTAGGGAACCAATTCAGATTAAAGGAAATTTCAAAAATACCCAAGCAATCAATATCTAATTCATTTAAGTCCTGCTTCGTCCTGGGCCTGCTGGGTTTAAGCCTGGAGTTGCTGCCATCTCTCTTCTATTCAGACACTTTGGGAAAGCAGCCATCTTTTTAGATCTATTTTCTCCCTGAAGCTTGGATGCTATGTCTGTATAAAAAAGATGTGACATACTAGGCCTAGTGTATTAAAGCCTCTTCTAAGAGACTCAATATAACTTTGGGAAGGCTCTTTTTTATTTAAAGGAGAAAAGAGACAAAAGTAGAGGTGGACATATTATATAGATAAAGAAATGCAAGAAATTATTATAAAGCGACTATTCATTCTTATAAATTCAGTGCCTTACCATTTGAGCTGGAGCAATGATTTAGATCTTCAATTAAATGTGTTTTATTTCCCACTACTCAAAGAAAAAAATTAAGGTTCGTTTTTCTGATATTGGTTGCAATCATGTATTGCTGCCCTGGAAATGTCTTGTAGTGACCAGTGCCAGCTGATTATAGCATGTAACTAGTGTCAGTAAAACAGAAAGGCCAATTAGCAAATTTGGAAATGATCTCTTGATTTCATTATTTTCATGGTCTAAGCAACAAAGTGCATCAGCTAAATTAGCATGTTTCACTATTTTGAGTGACTAAATTGTACTCTATTTTTTTTTTTATTTCAGCAGTTTAATATCTGAATTTTTCATTTTGGATTGCCTTAGAGTATACCAGTTATTCTGAATATAAGGACAGTTTGTGAATCAACAAGACCAATAATGATGTCAAAATATAAACTAGCTTGAGTGTAAATTTGATATCTCCACATGTATTATGGCTTTCAAAATCAAAATGAGATGAGCCAATTTTATTGATGATATATAACTTCTGTTTGCCAAAGAAATCTTCCATCCTCATGGGTGTTATGTGTCTCTTTTCAGTGTCATAAAGCAATCATATAGTTTTTAAATTTTACTTTCTATCAAACACAATGAAATAAAACAGTTTGTGTTTTTATTGTACTTTCCATTACCAGAAGTTCATAGGCACTTGGTTAGAATACTTTCAGCTTCCACTAAAACTGGGAAAGTTCATTGATTAAGAGAGTTCAAAAGTAGAAGTTATCTCCATAACTCCAAGTTAGTCATACCATATAAAAGGATGAGTTAGAATTTACCCTATTAAAATGTTCCTGATGGTATTGAGATAAACATTATATATAGGCAAGTTTGACTTCATTAGTAATGGGTAGAAAGTATATTAGAGGGAACTAGGGTTGATGCTTTTTTCACATTTGCATATTCTCTTCCCTAAAGATGCCATTGGTAGCCATGATGTTACATCAAGAGTGGTACATACCACCAGTTTGGAGCCCCAGGCTCCTGACAGGATAAATCAGCTTGGAGCTGTCAGGCTATCCAACACATATAACTGTGGGAATGGTACTGGTTATTGTGAAGCAAAGGAAAAACAGCTACAAGGCACAGAGGGAAGTTAGTAAGAAGGGGTTAATGTGATGTATAGTGTCCTGGCAGCAGACAACAAATGCCAGTAAGGATTTCATGTCACAGGATTCTGGGAAGATATGGGAAAGAACCATAATAGATGAAGGAGAAAATATTTGGAGATATGGGCAAGGCTACTTTATCGGAGAAGTGTATTATAAAAAGAAAGGAGCCTAGAATAGGACTAAGATTCAGTGACTAAATTTTAGTCTCACACAAATGATTTTCAAGAGTGCTAGATCCTACTCCTTTTTATGAGTAGGGGAGTAAAACCAGACATAATACTAAGCATTTTACAAAGATGATCTTTTTTCTTTTGAAGCCATGAAATCAATAGTGTGAGGGTTTTTTTTTTAGATGGATGAGGAAACAAAGCTACATGAAAGTTAAATTACTTGCCTAGAGTCACATAGCTGTTAAGTAAGAGAGCAAATATACCTGCCCGGAGAGTTTGACTCTAAAGCTCAGGGTGATGAACATGCTGTTCTGCCGGGCACACTGTGAAAGTCTTCACTGTGACACATTTGGATAAAGCAGGAGCACAGCTGGGATAAAAAGTATAGCAGAAAAAAGGCTTCATCGTTAGGGTCAAAGCACAGGAGCATACCAAGGCCAACGCTGGAGCAACTTGGGCTGAGTTATTAGCTGTGATCTTGTTAATATCTTTTTTGCACATAGACCAAGTGGGTCTACTTCAAGGTGAACAGTTGGATACCCAGGGAGTGTATCCATAACTGGGCTAGGACTAGAAAATGGAGGCGAAGAAAGAGTGGCATCTCAAGAAGAATGGTGCCCAGGACATAATAGGCATTTCACAAATGTCTGGGCCTAAATAATTGAAACAGTGTCACACCTTTCCAAGGGCCTATTGTTATGACTTGCATCTAGATGTCCCCCCAAAGCCTCATGTGCTCATAGGTCAGGTTTCATAGCTGGCTGGATCAAGGTATGTGATACTGTGATTAAGGGTGTATGGTACTGGTTTAGTCCACTAATTGGTTTATCATTGTTCTGGGTGTGGATAACGGGGAATTTCATCCTGGGTGTGAGTGGAACCATCCAAAAGGCTTGTAGCCTGGAGAGGATAAGAGGAAAAGGGAGGTTTGCTGTCACTTCTTGCTGCCTACCTCTGTTTTCTGCAGACTGGTTCTCCCGCAAGATTCCCCTCTGTTATGCCACTCTGTCTTAGACCCAGCTGACTATGGCCTGGCACTTCATATGGGCTTACATGAGGCTAAAATAAACCTTTCTGATGGTACTGTATGAGGGCAAAATAAACCTTTCCTGCTTTAACTTGTGAGTGTCATATTTTGTCTGACTGAACACAAATAAATTAAGACAACTGTCATTCTCAAAACTTCTTTAATGAAAGGTGTTTATTTCAAGAATAATCCTCCTCTTCATTATGCCAAGGGAGATGTTACTTTACATGATTGTTCAGCAATGAGAGTGAGATTTACTTTTTATTCTACATTCTTTGTAGTGTATTTTATCATGTTCATATCTTGCCTTAACAAACACAGTAAATGAAAAAGATTCATTTATTTTTTAATTTAGACTGAATGCCATGTTTCTACAACTCCCCCATGTCTTACCATGTGGAAATTGAGGGGCTCAAACCTCAAAGATTCTGGGTACTTAATCACCTCTCCCATGCCTACTTTATGTTATGGAGCAATAATCTAACAAAGGCAACAAGATTGCAGGACATTATACAGGCATAAAACAATACTAGAATTTCTGTTCAAGGATTTATGTGAAGACATTTGATAGCCAAAATTCCAGAAGAGATGCCATATCTTTGAAAATTGCATACGCTATGTCTCATTTCCAATTGTGCCTATATATATTTGAGACATTTTTCCTATTATCCCTGCTTATAGTTTCCTCCCTGTAATTCACTGCACAGTGCTTCTTAAGGGAGTTAACTTAATTTATTTTAATCTTAGAGCATCAGGCTTCCCTCAGCCAATTCTGAACTGCATTTTCCTATTGAATGGGTTTGGCACATTCTAGATCTAGTGAAAATAACCTGAGTGTATTACACTGAAGTAACATAGTAATAGAAAGAAGTTAAGTAAATATCAATATTGGAGAAAGTTCATAAAATGTTTGAACAAAATTGCAGTCCATACTCAATTCTCAGTGGTAGTTCTTCTACACCACGAAATCGTAGCTAAAGTCAACTTTGGTTCTGCTCTAATGGAGAGGAATAGTGGCACAAATAACCCTAAACCGTAGATAATTCAAATGCATTTATACTTGCCTTTTGAATGGATTTTATGATAATTTTCACAGCACATTGCTTTTCTAATTATGTTTTGTTTTGGATAATATTGAAATTAATTTGTATTTAGTGATCTGATGGGTTAGAAAGGAGCCCCGTGAGTGTACTAGAAAACCAAGCTGTGGATGATCTTCAGTACATTACACACTAGAAAGTGGAACAGTTCAAAGGCTTATCAAAGTGGGAAGAATCTGACTAGTGGGCCAACAGCTCCAGGGCCTCAGTTTCATGAAATCAGTGTGTTTCTCTTTCTTTTTACCTTTTTACTTCCTCCATTCCTCCATTTCTCCTTTTACTTATTTTCCTCCTCTTTCTCTTTTTTTTTTTTTATTTCTTGGAGACATAGAAAGTGAAAGAAAAAGAGAAATTAAGTACATCGGTATTAGCTCTAAAGGAGTTAGAAGTATTTGGTTCTGGGTAGCCTCAGATTGTAGAGCCAGAAGCAATATGAGTGGTCAAGGGTTGTAATACTAACAAGAGACAGGAAAGAAAGCACAGCAGGGGTCAAAGCTGAGCAGCAAGGAAATAGCTCTTAATAGGAGGTTTCCATAGGTCCAAGCAAGACAATTCTTTAAAGGATTAGTGTCCAATCAAGCATCCAAATTTCCAGCAAAATGACAAGACAGAGTGGGGAAGGAATGAGAAGAAGGCAGGTCTATCAAAACAGTGGCACACACTGGTAGCAAGAAGTGGGTATAGCTACTAAAGCAGGATTTCACCCCACCAAGAAGCCAGCAGTCTGCACAGCAGCACGTTGGCATGTCTAACAAAGTCATGAAAGGCAAAAAGAAAACACACACACACACACACACACACACACACACACACAATGCAGCCATTTCTATGACTAAAGGTAGTGCCCCAAATCCCACAGAACCAGTTTTAAGATACAGTATTGTAAAAGAAAGTCTCGAACCCTCTCAGACAACGTCACGGAGATGGAAATTCTGGAGAAGAAAGAGGTTGTAACCTCCTAAAGCTCAGCATTCAGTTTAAGATCTCTCAATTGCTGTGGACAAAGCTGGACCTAATCCCTAGGTTCTTCAAATTCCCTCTTAAAACAATGGCGAAAGGAGAAGCACGTCCCTCCTTTTCATTGGTTTCTACAAGTATAACAGGGTTAAGAAGTTTCAAAAATTTCCACAGATCTTAAGGAAGAAACAAATGCATTCATAGAAAGCAAGCTGGGTAAAAATTGGTATGCATGTCAAATACTAGATAACTGCAATTTTCAGATATTATGGACTGACCTTGGTTGGGTATTAGCAACTGTCAGGACTGCTATCTCAAGAGGGTGTGGTAACCAGAATGTCATGATTGATTTCACAAATATCTGCATGGGTGAAGGAAAGTGAAGTGCTGACAAGTCTGAGTCACATTTGCTGTCCTTAGTGAGTACTCATCTCATTCCCAAAGAGCCAGTATAAATTATTGTTCTATTTTCCCTTGATCTATTATCGAATTATTATTAGGATAATTAAAATAATTACGATGAGAAGCTGCACATAAGCACAGACCCTGACTGATCATTCCACAGGGTATCCTCACATAACCTGTGGCCTGCCTTCCTGGCCTCATTTTGTGAATCTTCTGTCTGAACTTGCAGAGACCTCATACAGGACCACCAGAAGGAATTACCGGGGTTCTCTAGGTCCAGGAAGAAGAAGCACTCTGTTAAACATCAAAATGGGACTAGACTTCAGTTGGAAGTAGAAGCCTCTTCTGCAGCTGGTTGGCATAAATGTAGTCATTGACACAAGAGCTCAGCTTTTCTCTGAACTGGGGAAGAGGCATTACCAATTACAGGCTTTTCCTATGGCCGCATCTTTGCTATCACTTACTTGGAAGAATGTGCACATCTGTGTTAGAAGAGTGACATCTGCTCAAGACATTCCAATTCCTCAACTCTCTCAGGTGATCTCTTTCTCCTCTCTCTTCTAGTTGTGTTAAGCCAGTCACTGGAGCATCACCAGTAAGCTTACTGCACCTTCCAAGTCTCCAGAAAGAGATGGTCTGCTGTGTGTTCTCAGGAGTAGCTATATTGTCTGTTTATCCTCTGTGCCATCCCTCCCTTCTGCCTGCTCCCAGTTTTTTTCTGAAATTTGATCTTATACAACAAGTGAAAGTGCTGCTGAGTTTTATCTCAAACTGATGATGTTTCTTATGTTGAAACATTACATTCTAATAATTTAATACCCTTATCATGTTGGAATAATTTTTTCAGTAGCAGAAACCATTTTATTTGTGTTATTTCACATTTCAGAGCAATTTGGACCTTAGGTGTGAGTCATTTCATGACCCTGTCAAAGTCTTTCAGGGGTGAAGTTAACTGACTGAACACCAGCAAATCCTGAAATGTTTGATGATAATGATCTCAAAGGGGACTGTCTGATGTACATGCCACTTGAGCATATCTCTCCAAATACTGCTATTGCCCTCCTCTGCTGTGACTGGTTCTAGACAGGAGAAATGGAAACTCATTTTGGAAGACATAATGGTGTCGAATAGTACCTAGCTGCTAGATATGTACACCGTCTCAAACCTGTGGATTTCTTCTCATTTTCTGTCTCTCTTTTGCTTCTCTCCTTTATGCAGAGAAAAGCCCAATTTCCTTGTTTCTTTCTGAAGTTCCCCATTTTTAAAAAAAGAGTCAAGAAAGAAATAACAAATAATAGCTCTCATGGATGAGTGTGTCTTTCGGATTTCTGCCAGTTTGTGAGTGTGTGTGTGTGCTGAGTGGGGAAGAGTGGGTGGTATATGTGAGGAATCCATCAGGCAGAGCAACCTTGCTTCATGCCCCTCTCACAGTTGTAGAACTAAGGTATGAGCAGGTGATTTGATACTATCTATATTTAGTAAATCTATGGTTCACCAGTTTGTTTATCCTAAGGAAGCATACATAAAGTTATTGGCAAGTAAAATATATACACAATAATTTCTTCTTGGGGTTAGTATGAGGACACTATGAATGATGGCCAAACGTGTCTTTCATACTTTCAGTATTTTTGTACTGTGGTCTATCTGGCAAATATTAATTCCTCTTTTGCAAGGCTTCTGCAAATGCAGACTTCTCAGTCAGTTCAGATACATTTATTGGCCATTTTCAGGATGTGATGGAGACAAAAGGAAGTTCTTTAGCTTTCCAAATATCTATCTTTTAAATGGTTTCTGAGCTTTTATTATCACCTCTCCATTTCTGCATACTCCACAGACATCACTACCCCGTCCTTATTGAACTGCAAGTAAATGGTTGAGAACAATTTGGTAATACAGATTAACACAAGCTGCAGTGTCAGAGTTCAGGGTAGCAGGAAGAAGCTCTAGAAGTAGCCCTAAGGAAGGTGATTGTTTTTAAGGGAGAATTTCAGATTCCTGCAATAGACACAATTGGGCCTGAGCACAAGTCACATGAGTTTGGACACTGTATGCAGCTCAACAAACTTTACATCATCATTATCTTTTCTTTGCTCTGCTTCTGGCCACTCCTCTGGCTTGTCATTGGTTACTATTTTGAGGGGATCTTGAGATGTAAATCTTCTACCCTGCCTTAGCCACTTTATGTGATCATGAGACAGTAGTTATGACCACTGTTTTTCCCCAAGTGCAGGCCGCGCTGCACGACATACTTGAAGCCTTGGATGCTGTCCTATACAGCAGCATGTCCTTGTGCCTCAATCTAACACCTATATCAAAACAACCAGAGATAGATTTGGGACTCTTCAGGATAATCATTCGTACTTCTTTTCACTTCCTGGAGACCGTCAGGCATTATTCAAAGGGCAGGCTCCTTTTGGTTGGCAAACTTCACTTCACCTTTAGGTCTGTTGCCCGACTGACTCTTGTTTTCCACTGCAGGCGTGACTCTAAGCCTAGATGTCTTGTTCAAGAATTGTTAGCAAATCCTCTGTCTTCTCCACATTCTCCCTCTGCTTTTGAAACCTGGATCTCCTTGAAGGACACGTTAGTTTTCTGCATCCATTTCTCCCCTATCATCACGCACACATAGACAAACACATACACACAGTTGGAGAATAGGGGTGGTTAATCTAGCAGCTTCCTTCTTTCCCACTAGAATTTTTGAGTATTTTTCATACTCTGTCCATGCAGAAAAAAGCTCCTGATAATGTATCTTCTGTGGACAATTATGCCGTGGAATGCACACCATTTTCTTTCTCCTTGTAGCACACTTATGGACTTGGAAATGTTTTCTATCCATAGCCATAAATGAGTTGGGAAACATTTTTAAGGCCGACCTTGAATCTCTGCCTTGCTAGTGTATGATATTTTCATTTACTCAGATAATCCACTAAAGAGCCCAGCTTGATAGTCCCTTGACTAGGCTCTTTTAGGGTCCTTTCTCCTCACACAGCCACAGGAATCTACTTCCTTGGTCTCTTGTCACAAATAGAGTTGTATCGAATTTTCTTTCTCAGTGAGAACTCATACCCACACTTCCTCTCAGGTCTGCCTAGTCTTTCACCCATTTTGAACTTCTACTCTAGAGGCTTTTATTTGTTCCATGTTTTCCAGCATCTTTGGCAATCATTTGCAAGACTGCAATGTTGATCACTTGCATTTCTCTCTCACCGGCTCCATCCCTCCGTGGCCCTAAATTGTATCCTCTTTACAAAGCCTCAGCCCTGGAGCAGTCCTCTTAGTGAACTTTGCTACTCACACAACCATCAGAGCCACTGGTTAAAGGGATGACAGCAATGGGATAAATCATTTGTACTGACGGTGTTGCCCTAATGAATCATTACAAGGTGACTGGATAGCGCTTAGCATTCACACAGATGGTGCATCCAGTTGTGTGCCTCAGAGCCAGCACTGAAAATGACTGAATTTCTTTGTCATGAAAGAGTAAATTGAATTGTTTTTAAATCTCCCTTTATACATGCATGTATATGATATATAATTTTACTGAAATGAACAAATATGATTGTACCAGTTTTACAAATATCTGGGGAGAAATTTAGCAAGCTTTGTTTTTTTTCCATTTTGATTTAGTTTCCCTTTCCTCTCTTTCTATCCTACACAACAATATCAAACCTTACTTACTAAACATACTCCTAGAACTATGCCTACATCTACCTAAAATGTTTCTGGGATCTTCCCCCAAACCTCATGTAGTTAAAAAACATATACAGTTCCATACATACATGGATTCATTTGATTTTTGATTGTTGCTTTAAAAGATGAAATCATACTTCGCAATTTTCCCTCGTTTGTCATTAGATGTTATTTGACAAAAATCACATCAAATAAAAGCATAGATCTAAATAGTTGTACACTGAATGTTAACTTTGTTATCTTACACGAACTAATATTTTTGAGTATGTAGTATGTGTCATAGTGAAACCTGGAATTTATACAAATTTCACAATTGTGAAGGTAATAAAGGGATTCATAGTCCATCCCTCTTATAGAATAGCTGAGAAAATCAAAGCCTAGTGCAAATCCATGCTTTTTTGAAGTCTTACAGCTGGTTGGGGCCAGCTTTCAAATTAGAACCCAGCTCTTATAGCTCCCAAGTCCAGCGCTCTTTCAATCATATTCTAATTAGTCCCATAAATTAGTGTGAGAGATTAGCCTGACAGTTACTTACAACTTCACATGCAAATATGCTACAACATAAGATAAAATTTCAGGCCTGAGGCAGAAAGAGAAAAAGGAGCAGGAATGTAGGAATGTTCCTGGTAATGACTCTCTGGCTGTGTTGTTAGATCAAACTGTCTTTATTGAACCAAATTTATCAACTAGCGGAGACTCATTAAGACTCCAATGTTTAAAAAGGGCATCAATAAAAGAAAGGACTTTGTATTGAAGACCTGTGTAAGAGATCCTCTGACAGAAATTCACTTCCTCTCCTTAGCACAGAGCACTTTTCATGGAGGAAAATCATGGGAGAGTTGTGACTAAAGATCTTCCCTATCTTCCAGATGCATCTGGAAAGGCCCACTTTTCAAATTATAGTTCCTTTTTAAAGGCTGGAAAACATTTCATTGAATATTAGGAATATGTCCTGGAAAATATTGAAATTTAAGAATAATACGAGTCTTTGTGTTTATTGAAAAACACCGAACATCTAACAGCTTACATGTCACATTTTTAATGGGGCTTCTAGGGCTCTACTTGTCAAGACTTAATCTCACAGCTGTGGTGCTTTTGGATTTGTTCATTGGCTTCATACCACCCAGAATAGCAGTCCATCCATTTGGTCATGAAATAATTTGGGGGCCTCTGTTTCTTATTGGGCTTGGGAGAAAGGAGCAGAGTGAGTGTCTGGACCTCCCACATCACAGCCAAGAAACATACAGCTGAATCTCCCAGCATGTTTGCCACTCCAGATAATTCCCTGTGGACTCTATGACCTTCACTGACAAAATAGCTAGGAAGGAACAAATATTCCTTCAAGCCAGCTAATTCTTTGGTTATTATGAAGCTGATTGGATCTTTTGTATGCATTCCAAAGGCTCTTAAGAGAGTCCTTGAAGGTATCATTCCACTGGAAGATGCGTTTGATACACCTTCTGCAAGGCACACATCAGCTTAATCAGTATGTGATAAGCTTTCATGGGGAGAACACCTGACAACTGAATAAAACCTTGCTGTTGTTCTTATGGCAGTTCAGAAACAGTAGTAGATTCTCAACCTTTCTTGTGCATATATTCTTTTTCTCTCAGGGCTCTGTGTTTGTATGCAAATAATTGTAACAGCTTGTATTTATTGACTTCCTACTAAGTGTCGAATTCTTTGCTATGCACTTCACAGACATTCTTCTCATACAGTCCTCTTGCAGATCATACCGCATAATTCGTTCCTCAGAAAGGAGCTGCTGAAGATTGAAGTGATTTCCACCATGCCACAAGCTGCAAGAGGCAGAGTAGGGATGACTCCTGGACCCCTGTACCTCAGAGCCCAGTCAGACAGGCCTCCATACAGGGCCACCCAGCTCTGGGTCACAGGACTAGAGGGGGCGAGGCAGGGGCAGGAGATGGGGCTGGAGTTCTGTTCCAATGGGTCTCTTTTTAAAGGGGAGCCAAATTTTCTAAGACTAAAATTTAAACATTTATGGAATATGCTTGATGTTTGTCTGCATATTTCCCAGTACTGTAGTGGGTTTCTCCTGAGCGCTATGCCTACATAAAGACTCAGCTACAGAGGGACAGGAGAGCAGATTGACTTTGCAGGGTCTGTGACAGTTTCAAGGATACAACTAGAAAGAAAGTCAGGCCAGAATTCCCAGTGCCAGCAGAAAATGTCTTGTCATGGTAATTGTGGCTGATACAATGCTTGTTTCTTGGGTTAATCGGATAAACTGACTTTCTATAAGTGTGGATTTTTTCCTGTGCTGTTTGAGGATTACTCTATGTCTCTTTCATTAACCATTTTAAGTACAGGTGAAAGGTACAAATAAAAGAGTCCCAAGATGACAGCCTAGGTAGAAAAGGTTTTCCTGATATTGTATGTCATAAATGTAATTATTCACATTTAAGTATTTTATAGCTTTTATATTTGTTTTATATTCATTTTCACAAAGTTTACTTAGAAATAGATTCCTGGATGATCGGTATTATCATGTTAGTATGATTTATTCAAGGTGAAGAAATAAACAAAAAAAGACTAGGAGACCCTGAGGAGCTTGGGAGCCACACTGTGTATGTCTCATGTAATTCTTATGTAGTTTGTAAATACACAAATTTTGAAAGCATCAGCATTAGATGAGAAATCCTGATATCTGCCAATCTCTGTCCAATGACCACAGTTCAGTAAAAAGGAATTCTGGATTTAGCTGCTTGGTAATAGAAATAATTATTTGCTTTATGTTTACTTGAACAATGCCTGAAAAATTCCTCAGTTCTCCTCTTCCTACTTTGAACCCAGCTTGGTATACTTTTATCTTTGTGAGTTTCTTAACTAGTTTTTAATTGCTTAGATGTGTTGATTAGCAAATTTCATCTGTTAAACATGTGATCTGACATCAGTCCAATGACCAAGAGATTCTAAAGCTAAGGCATTTAAGATTATTTTCTTTCCTTGATATGATGAATGGAGGTGCTAGTGAAAATTAGCTTATTATAAAATAAATTGTGGGAGGCTATATCAATAATTTAAAATTTTCCAGTCTATCCAACAGAAAAACCCTCTGTTTTTTAAAGTTTAATGTCATTATCAGTCATTATATCTCAGCTATTTTCACACTGTAGAATTTCTAGTATTGGTGGGTAAGGTTCTGACATGTGTTGCACACATATATTACTTCTGTTAATTATGGTAAAAAGGCAAATGTTCAAATGATCAGAAACCAATAACAATTCCCAGTGAATATGATGCTGTATTTGTACTGCCACCAGTCTTTGGAAGAATTTCATATCTAGTTTATATAAACTACGGAAAATATATGAGCAAAGACTCACAAATGAATCAGAAAATTCTAAACATTTATATCTTTTGATTACCTAGACTAGGGGTAAGTATTGTTCATAAATAAAGACTAAATGTTTGTATTTTGTTGTTTTGGTTTTTTATTTTAAACATTCTTTTTAAAACAATAAAAATGATACAGAATTTCAAAACAAGATGATAGGAAATTAAAAATGGTTATTATATGGCATATTGTTATCTTCAGAGTAGTTGCTCGGATTCCCAGATATATATGCATGTAAGATTGATCAAACAATATAAACACTAACTGCTCCTAAACTAACAGAAATTAGTAGTACAATTATCTTAGCTAGCTTGTGTGTGTGGGTATATATATATATATATATCTTTTCTCCTTTCCCCATCCCAGTTGTACTTTCCTTTTGAGAAGTTTCTTTCTTTTTCACAATATCTATTGCACCTTTTGTATCTTATTTACTCTTTTAGTTTCTTACACTAGGGAGATAATACTATAATGTATAGTACTAATAATTACTCCTTATACAGAGTTTGCATTAAGCTTAATCATATTGATTCAGAATAAGGTCTTTGTGTTTGAAGCCAGTTTGTTAGGCAAATGATCAGTGTAATTTTCTATCATTCAGCAAACCAGCTAGATTCACACATTTTAGAAGCAGCTAGATACAGTTGATTATACATAGGTCAGTATATTCTTCCTGTTTGCTCTCATTTACCATATTCATTTAAAACTGAACAGGTTCATACCAAAATCTTCGATTTGTAGGATAAACCAGTGTCTCCTACGGGCTTCCTTCCTTTCTTTGATGTGACATAATGATTCCTCTAATTTTGGAATCTCACACTCTGTCTTAGTAGTGATACCCCTCCTGTAGTCCATACGCATTGCTTCATAACATCAGGAAATTCTCCCTTCCTGTTATGCTGTTCACCTATTGGTTACTTTCCTCTCTAGTGCTGCCATCTTAGACCTCTATGAATCCATTAGTCTTACTTTTTATCTCTTGACCTACCTGTTCCTCCCTCCAGTCCATCCTCTGAATTGATGTGGCTCCATCTTTGGGTATCTATAAACCATACAGTGCTTATCCAGGGATGCCAATTTTAAGAGAACTTTTAGGATATTCATCACAACTTTTATAAGAGCAGTAAACTTTTATATTAATATTAATAGCAATTATAATAGTGAAAAAGCAATAATTATGTTAATAAGAGGGAATGGGGATATTTCCAGTCTTGCCAGGTATCTGTATACATCTTTAAGAAAGAGTTTGAACAGTTGAATCCATATAGAGTCTATTAATTTTTTAAATTTCTACTAAATTAATGAGACCCTCCAGGCATGGTGGTTCATGCCTGTAATCCCAGCACTCGGGAGGCTGAGGCAGGAGGATTGTTGTGATTTCAAGACCGGCCTGGGCTATAAAGTGAGCTCAAGGCCAGCCTGAACTGCATAGTGAGACCCTGTCTCAAAAAGACAGAAAAACAAAAATAAAAACAAAAGAAACAAAATAAAAAACAGACCTAACTTAAAGTCACTGGGAAGTATTATATGTTTGATGATCTGTCAATAAATTCTAGTTTATCTGATTATACAAGTTTCAGCAATTTATCAACTAGTCCATTTATATAAAAGTGTAGCCCTCTTAAGGATTTTTCTTCGGTTTTGCTGATTATTAAAAATGATGATTTGTTGTCTGTAATAAAGTAATAAGTTTAGGCTTCTTCAGATATGGAATAGCCCCCAAGGCAAACCTTTGGAAATAGAGTCAGTAGTTTTTGTTGAACTTCCTTTTATTGTCATTTTATACCTAAAATTTTAAAAACTTATTTAAAGATCTTTACTCTTAACAGCTAAGATTCTTGAGTATGAAACAAAATAAAATCCAGAATTTTCTGTCTTCTACCCATTCTCTTGTGGAACATGTCAGAAATTCTTGCTATAATCTGATCATAATTACAGTCAACTTCCTTTCTTCAAAACTCATTTTAAATTCTGGAGGAAGACTTAAATTGCCAAATGTGAATAAAGCAGTATTGGACCACCCTGAGGTCCAAATGCTGACATTCATGTAACAGTACCTCCCTCTGTGGCACTTTGGTGATATTCAGTCATTCTTGGTCTCAATGCATACTTTTTCTATGTAGGTACTTACAAAATTATTACTAACAATCAAAAAGTTTCTGACATTCGATTTCAGTGATGAAGAAATAGTTGTTGATCCTTACTGCCTTCTCACTTAACTGCCTCATAGTGTGAAGTTCTTTAGTTTTGTGTAATTCGAAAAAAAACTAGCAAGAATAGCAAATGAAAAGTTTTCTATCACATTATATTCCACTGATTTTATGCATCTTCTAAAGTTGTCATCACATAAAAGATTTTATAACTATTTGTAGTTTATTTGCTTTTCTCCATAATTATACAAATCACCAAGGAACATTTTGCGTGACTGAATGACATTTCCTTAGTTTTGGTCTCACCTTTTGTCTTTAATAGAAAAATGTCATCAATACATTTTCTTTTTGATTTGCTTTTATTTTTTTCCCCTGGTACCAGGAATCGAACTCACGCCGTTGCACTTGCCAGACAGGCGCTGTGCTGCTGAGCTAAATCCCCAGCCCCTACATTTTCTTTTTGAGACAGGGCTTTGCTATGTAGTCTGGCCTTAGTCTGGCTATGTAGTAAGGCCTTTAGACTGGCCTTAAACTCACATATGTAGCCTGTGCTGGCCTCAAATTCATGACAATCTTCCTGCCTCAGCCTCCAGTGTTCTGGGATTACAGGTATGTGCCACCACACCTGGCATGCGTATATTTCCTAAAACACTTGGTTTTTCATGGTTTAGGAAAAACTTAACAGGCTTACCTGCATCCTACTTTGACAAACTCTGAGCTAAATAACCTTTCCTCCTTTAACTCATGGGTGTTATTTGATCTCAGCAATGAGCATAGTAACTGAGACAGCTGGAGAAAGGCAATTGTGTACAATTTCTCCATTTTTTAAAAAAATAATTCATTGGTACATTTTAGTTATACATAATGATCACAATCATCATAGAAAATTTATACCTGTGCATGATATAACTTGATTCTTTGTTCCATTTCCCTACTGGCCCTTCAACCCCTCTTACCCTCCTTATTCACAAAAGCTCTTTTTCCATTTCTTCTTTGTCTTCTCATTTTTTCTTTTTCCTTCCTTCCTTTCCCCCTTCCCCCTAACCCTCTGTAGTTCCCCTTTCCATTTGAACATTTTCCTCTTATCTGAAAATATCTATTGTATATTTCGGTCTTTATTTACACTTACGGTTCCTCATACTAGAAAAACAGTGTGGTATTTACACATGTATATCCAATTTATTTCACTTAAGAATATGGTTTTAAGGTGCATCATTTAGCTAGAAATGTCTCAAGCTTATCCTTCTTTATGGCACAGTAGTATTCCATTGTATAAAAAAACCCCATATCTTCTTTAACCATTCATCAGTTGATGGGCATTTGCTGTTTCCAAAGTTTATCTATTATTAACTGTGCTGCTATTAAAAAAGACAAGGTTGCCTACTGTCACCATGCTTATTCAGCATACTTCTGGAAACATTAGCCAGAGCAATTAGACAAGAGAAAGAAAAGAATAAGGACAGGAAAGGAAGAAGTTAAATTATCATTATTTGTGGATGACGTGATACTCTGCATAGAACACTCCAGAAACTCCACCAAAAGATTTCTAGATTTAATAATCAAATTTGGTAGTGTAGTTGGATACAAATTCAACACTGAGATATCAGTAGCCTTCCTGTACAAGAATAACAAACTCACTGAGAGAGAAATTAGAGAAACAATATCTTTAGCATCCAAGAAAACCCCCCAAAAAACAAATACGTAGGAATTAATCTAACTGAGGGAGTAAAAGACCTCTACACTGAGAACTACAGTACTCTGAAAACCACAATACTCTGAGATTGAAGAGGTTATGAGAAAAATGGAAAGATATCCCTTGCTCTTGGGTAGGAAGAACCAATACAATGAAAATGACCACACTTTCAAAATTATTATACAGATTTGATGCACTCCTGATCAAAATTCCAACAGCGTATCTCACTGAATTAGAGAAAACAATCCTAAAATTCATTTGGAGCTAGAAGAGACCTAGAATAGCAAAGGCAGTTTTGGGCAACAAAGGCAAGGCTGCAGACGTCCCAATCACTGATTTGAAATTATACTACAAAACTAGTGTGACAAAAACAGCATGGCAAAAATACAGACCTGAGGGTCAATGGAAAATATTAGAAGATGCAGAAATATCCTCATTCTTTTGTTCTTCAATGCCGTAGTACTTGCTTGCACAACTAGACCAGGAATCTGCTTCATTTATTCTGTGTGTTTCTTCATTTATTTTCTTAAGCCCAGCTTCTTACTTGTAAATGAAACTACTATAATGGAGGCAAATTTAGACAATATTTTCTAACCATGTCTCCATTATTCCTTTTATGTACCATTTTCTGCTTCCCCACATTTGCTGTTTGCTTTTTTCTTTCAGTTCACACAGTTGTATTTGTCAGAAACACATTGTCTTCTCTGCCCAAATACTTCTATTTTCAATTCTTATCTCACCCCTATATAAAATTTTATCTATCTTCATGGCTGAACTGCTTTCTCTCTAGTATCCCTACTGGAATTAGATTTGTTACCATTAAGGAAGTGTCTTGTTTTAAAAGCATTTGTTATATTGCCTGGAAATCATATGAAAATTGTGTAGTTCTTCAATTTCAACAATTATCTGTTTCTCCAAACTAGATTATAAATGCCTTAAACAAAAATATCACTTTATACACCTATACATATGTGTCCAGCCTTTGTAAGTAATTAACAAATATTGTGTTTGTGTAAAATTCCACCCCAAGATTTTCCCACAACCATGTAAAATAGATGCTAGAATTCAATGTAAGAAGAACAATAAACCTTTTTACCAAAGCATTCTATCTAAATCTTTCCATTTTCCCTTTATGGCTTTGTCCTTGTACTGTTTGAATGAATGACTTTTTAAGTTTGTTATTTAGCAGGTACTAAAATAGTGTGACTTGTGTGTCAGATATTCTTCTATGTACTTTACTAATATTATTTCATTTAACTTTCAAGACAAGCCTCTGATGTAATAGTTATTATCCTTATAATGAGGAAACTTATTTACTAAGAGGTAGCACAGCTAAATTTGCAGATTTGGGCAATAATGGATTCAGGATATGAACTTACAATTTAAACTTCTGTCCTCCAGGAATTTAGACAATAGCTTTCTCTAGGAAGTAAGCAACCCTCTTCTTTAACTTCATGATATCCCCGAAGGCTGAGTATTAAATCACTTAAAGAAAACCAACCATTTGCATTTCAGTGAAAAGAAATCAAGATGCATTTTAAGTAGATATTACATTAGAGTTTCTTATTTTTAAATATTCTGAAGTAAGTTTATTCCCTACATGTTTTCCCCAGACTTGACTTAGTTTTAGAAATAATAACACTAAAAATCAACAGTAATAGCCAAACTCTACTTAGTTTTTACTGTGTGCCGGGCATTATGCTGACACATTAGATTGTTTTGTCATTTCATTTTCACAGTAGCCCAGTAGACTAAATGCTATTATTATCCACATTTTAGATATAGTTAAAGCATCTCAGACTGCCACTGCCTTTGGACATCTGTCTCCAGGTTTCCAGTTTCTGTTTTCTTTTTGTTTTTCCTGTCTACCTATACGTTATTTATATTCTATCATGTTTTTAAATAAAAAATGAGATTTAACACTTAAAATTAATGAAGATAATCATTTTTATTTATTTTTTTATTGGTCCATATTGTAGTATGTTCTTTATTTTTTATTGGTTCATATTGTAGTATGTTATCATTACATTTATCACAGGGAGTTGGTATGTGTACTGAAATTTTCAATTCCTTGTTAAGCCCCCTCCCTCTCTTTGCACCTCTTGAATCCCTTCTCACGTATGTATGTATGTAACATATGTATATTACATATGTATCTTTATACATGTTTGTAGCACATGATGAGTGATGATCACATTCCATGTAGGAACTTGTTGCATGTACACAGTGCCTCACAATCCTCCTTTTTTATTAATTTCCTTTCCCACTTCTCTCTGTCTTTATATGCCAAAGATCCATCATGCTATTTCCTCTGGGTATTCCTTATTTTATACTTTATATATTGGTGTTCTGATATAAGAGAAATCGTATTATATTTAAGCCTATATGCTTGATTTACTTAATATCATGGTCCTAAGGTGCGCCTATTTTTATATAAATGACCCAAGTTTATCCTTCCTTATGGCACAGTAGTAATCTATTGTGTATAAATATCACACTTTCATTATCCATCCATCTGTTGATGGACATTTAGAGTGTTTCCAAGATTTAGGTAATATGAATTGTGCTGCTATAAACATGAATATGCATGTATCACTATAATATGATGTCTTTTAACTCTTTTGGGCAGATACCTTTACAATACCTGGATCAAATGGAACTTTTAGTTCTTTTTGAAAATTTATTTTATTGATACATAATCAATAAAATGTTTGCAGTACATGATAAATACATTCACCATGAAGAATTGAACATGTGCATAGTACATCTCAATTCTTGTTTTTCTCCCTTTCCCTTTCCCTTCTCCTCCCTCAAAATCTTCTCTCCCTCCCCATTTACAAAAGTTCTTTTTCTACTGTATTCCTTCACTTCTTTTTTCTCCTTTAAATTTCATCTCCCTTCCTTTCCTCCCCTCCCCTGTCTTGTTCTGTTTCCTATTTGAATAAGTTCTTAATACTTCCTAGTAGCTAGCCTCTATTTTGCTCATTATGTTTACTTTGGATTTCTCACATAAGAGAAATAATATAATATTTAAATTTCTGTGTTTGATTTATTTTGCCTAGGATTATGGTCTCAAAGTGCATCATATACATGAAATGTCTCAAGTTTATCTATATCTTTATCTATATCATCTATATCTATATCTGTATCTGTACCGATACCTATATCCACATCTAATTTTCCTTATCCATTCATCTATTGGACTATTCCCAAGATTTAGCTATTATAAATCCTGCTGCTGAAAACATGGGTATGCATGTGTTACTCCAGTGTGATGACTTTAACTCTTTCAGGAAGATACCCAGAAGGTGAATAGCTGGGTCAAGTGGAATCTCTAGTTTTAATTTCCTGAGGAATCTCCATACTGATTTCCATAGTGGTTGTACCAATTTACAATCCCACCAACAGTGAAGTACCCCCTACCCACTGCTATGTAGCCTTGGCAGCATTTGTTATTGGTTGATTTCTTGATGACAGCCATTCTTTCTGGAGTGAGATGGAATCTCAGTGTTGTTTTAATTTGCGTTTCTTGAGTAGCCAGTGATGTTGAGCATTGTTTTTGTGTATTGGCCATTTGTACTTCATCTGAGAAGTGCCTGTTTGTTTCAGATGCTCACGTTTGATTAGGTCTTTAAATTCATAGGGTCTAAAATTTTGAGTTATCTGTTAGTCCTCTGTCTGAGGAGTAGCTGGCAAAATTTTCTTCCTATTCTCTAGGCTATCTCTTTACTCTGTTGATCTGTTCCTTTGTTGTTCACAGTCTTTTGAGGAATCTTCATGCTAATTTCCATAGTGGTTGTACCACTTTGCACGCCCAGAAATGAAGAAGTGTTCCTTTATTGCCACAGCCTGTCCAGCATTTGCAATTACTTGATTGCTTGAACATAGCCATTCTTTATGGAGTGAGGTGGAATCTCAGTGTTGTACTAATTTGCATATCTTCAATGGCCAGCTTTTTTAGTGGATATGAAAGAGGGAAATTGAAAGCCTAGAAAATGGTGTGACCTGAGTTTTAGGAGACATCCCTTCTAATGACCATTTTACCATGGGTCTTTGTCCTGTTAATAGGCTATACTGCCCAATATCCTGTATAAACTGTAAAATCTCTTGACGCTATCTACCAGAAACTATTGTGTGCACATCATAGACATTTCAATAGCCTTCCAAACTGGTATTCCAGAGAAGATGTCGTCCCTACAGTCAATTCTTTTCATTGAACATATATTTAATTTGGTGCTATTTAATCTGTGCATAAATTGGACTGAAGTTTTCTGAATAATGAATGAAGTTGTTCTGCCTCTTTCACTAATTAGCATTGGGGATTATTTACAAGTTCTGTTGGCTGAGTCACCCCTCAACCTTTGTTAAGTGTCTTTCTGAGAGGAACCCTATAACTCAGTATCCTTTGAGTTCAAGCTGCCAGTCATACTGTCTCAAGTTCAATTTTCTGCTTTCTTTCCTTTTTAAAATATAGGCTTTCTTTAATTTTTAAACTGAGGCTTTTTATCTTTGAAAAAAATTTTTTCCCTGTATGAATATGGATGGCTCTTAATTGCTAGTTTCCTAATGACTAAAGGAAAATTGCAATTTGGTTTATAAAATACTTTCATCCATATCCACTGGCTATATTTAGGCAACCAAAGTAAAGTGTGGAATTGAGTGCTTTTTGCAATATGAGTCTAAAAAATCAAAGGCAGTTATTTTTTTAACCAATAATGTTCCTAGTTTCTTTTAAAATTATCATAAAGTATTTGGTCTAGATTGGTAACTATTTCCAAACAATATTTTTTGGAAGCTGGAAACAAATGCAGTTTCACGTTTCTCAGTGATGTTCCATAGAATTTGGCAAAATAACTATTAATGAAATATATAGTTATTACTCTTTACTTAAAAATATATGTTCCAATTGTTTACTTAAGTCTATATGAGAGGAAAAAGGTTTATTGGGAAGTCATCTATAAAAAGTTAGCATTTTGAAATTTTGTTATAATGGAAATTACATGTTAATGAATATGACAGTGTTCTATGTAACGGTGGAAGAATGACTGAAAAGGATTATTAAACATTTACATGTAGGATTCTTGTTCATTAACCACAAAAATGAGTCACACTGTCTGAGGTAGAAAACTCATCTAATTGTGTGAAGAAGAGAACTTTTTACCTGGCTCTAGAATAGAATAAAACTGAATGGTAACCCAGAAGACATTTATGTCTTTGTCGAGAAATCTGTGCACTGAATTATCTTTTTTGCATCTTGAGTGTATGAGGAAAAAAATCCCTACATGCCTATCCAATGACTTACCATCATAGAGATCTGAAAATTTTGTCATTTGTACCTTGATATGCTAATGGTGAAATTATCTGTTCTTTTATTTGGTCTTCCTATGTTGTTTCTTAGCTCAAACTCATTCTGTTCTACCATCAGATTAGTATTCTTCTCCAGCCCATTGACATTTTAAATAAAAATAGCATGGTTGCTACTTTTCATGGAGCTTATAGCCTGTGAGGGAATTCAGATTATAATCAAGTAATCTCATAATTAAATGTAATTTTCAATAAGAACTTAGAGAAAAAGAAATATTGTAATATTAGAGTCTAGACACAAGAATATTAACCAGTTAGCAGGTGTATTTGTGCTGGGCAAAGGGGCTGATGTTTAAATAATATGCATTAGTTATCTAAGCAAAGTGGAATTAAATGTAATTTGAAATAAGAACTCAGAAAAAAAGTGGTAATATTAGAACCTAGGTATAGGAATATTATCCTGCTAGTAGGCATGTTTGTGCTGGGCAAATGGGCTGATATTAAATAATATGCAGGAGTTATCCAAACAAAGTGGTAAGGGTAGAGTGTAAGGGAGGGTCCTTTGTAAAGATGGAAAAGCATGTGTAAATACATCCTGTGATGGACAGCAGCATAGAAATCTTGAGAAAAGAAGATTGTCTTCCCAGCTTAAGGGGACAGTGAGAAGAGGGAATTCATACAGTGTCAAAGTGCTACCTTCCTCATGTGAAACCTTATAGGTTTGGATGAGGAGTCTATATCATTGGGGCTGTAGAAACTATTGAAGCATCTTAGGTAAATCAATAGATAGTCAGATTTTTAAAAAAATCACTATGTACAGCTACAGTGTGGGAAAACATCTGGAAAAAGGTAAACTGTGGAAAGACCATTGGAAGGTTACTACTGCCTTCCAATGAGAGACATTCTACATAAATTTGATGATGGGGAAAAATGACTAAGGAACTCCAAATGTAGGAGGAAACAGAAAAGCAAAGATGTGGAGACTATAGCCCATGATTAGAGAAGGGCTGAGGGACCAGGTTTCCATGCATTTAAAGAATTACAAATCCCTTGAAATATTTGGAGCAAAGTTCATTTTGTGGGAGTGGCGGCACTAGAGGGGCAGGTTTGGGTAAATTCTGAAAGTCCTTTCATGTGACGTCAATGGCAAGAAGAGATTGTTGAAGGAATACAAACAGTGCATCACAGTGGATATGGTGTCTAGAGTAGTCTCTTTGTTGGAGGTAGAGAATGACGGAAGAGATATTGGATGATTTTGTGTGTGTGTGAGATGAGGCATGAGACAAAAATAATGGTAATCAAAACTCAGATCATCATCTTAGTTTCTACCTCCTTGCTGGGATACAATACCTGACACAAATTAAAACGAGAAAGGTTTACTGTAGCTCATGGTTTGTAGAGTTTTCAGTGCATAGCTGGCTGGCTTCAGCCGTAGCTGGCATCATCTAATGGCAGAGGGACATGGCAGAGGAGAAACAGTCTATGGTAGTGCAGGCAAAAAGCAAGTGAGCCTGCCTGCCTTCTTTCCCTTTATATGAAACCATAGCTACAAGCCTGTTCGTTGATGCCACACACACTAGGGTGGGTTTCCCTCTTTAGTAACTCCATCATCCACAACTGTGCTAAATCAATCAGTGGACTAATTCAGTTATCACACCCATATTCCAGTGTCACACGCCCATGGTCCTGCCAACTCCCAAAAGCCCCACCTGGGAGCACCTGAGTGTTTGGATCCAAACCGTAATAGTCATGGACCTGGTAACTGAAAGGAAGGAGTGTATATAGTAGTTTGGAAGATTTGGAATCTCCAATATTTGGCCACTGATTATAAGCAGAGAGTGAAAGACAGATTTGCTCAGGTTTCTGGCTGACATAAGCGGCAGGTGATAGTACCCTTTCCTGAGATGCATAATACAGTAAGAGGAAGAGTTTGGGAAGAGGTGCTGAAATTAGATTTGTTTGAATTTCTTTTTCAGTATCTCCTCTTCTGCATGTCTTTCTCTCTTTCTCCACCAAAAATTCTTGGTATATTGTTTCCTTTAGTTGTTCAGTCATCTCAATTATTTTTCTAAAGGACCTGTTTGACTCTTCCTCTCTGCTTCTTATGAGATTAATTAAGAAACTGCTGTTTGCTCTTTAAGAGTTTTAATTATCTTTCATTGAGCTCCTAGGGGCTATTGCGTTTAGATGCCTTGTAAGTAATTATTAATAACTAATGTGATTATTTGGGGAGTGTCAGTGTTGAGATAGATTTTTGCCAAATGATCGGCACCAGATTCAGTCTGGCAGAAGTGTGTGAAGAGTGGAGAAGGATTTTGCTTCCATTTGGTGATTGCTGTGCCTTTCTTATCCTCATACAATGACTCATGATGTTGACACATGATACCTTCAGCCAATTAATGTGTGTAACATTCGGGGGTGTTGCCCCCTGGATAAAGTCTGCATAATATTTTTCTTTCAGCAGTATCAACATATATATTATAGCTGTTAAGTCTTTTCAAAACATTGAATCAATAATTTAGCTACCCCTGGTGATGTGCACATCATTTTTCTCACATGCTGATCTTTTTGTCATCCTTAGAAATTTTCTAAGCAACTGTTTAATTTATTGCTGTTGCTACAAAGTATTTGACTAGCAGCATGGTAAGAGCATTATCCGTGGAATTAGATTCTTGGTCTGAGCCGCAGGTCTGTTAACTTCTGGAATTTTTAATATTGAATCTTTACTTTAACTACATTTAATTTCCTCATCTTCAGTTCAGGTTCTATTATTTTTTAACTAAAAATGAGAATTTAAAATAAATCTTACCATTATGGATTATTAAGTAATATAGTCAGTAAGCATTTATGGAGCACCTCTTATATGCTAGGTTTTGTACAAGGCTTACAAAAGTAATATGTAATTCTTTCCTCTTGAACTGATGAGAGAAATAAACAAGAGAGCAGTCAATGGTCCAGCAGCTTTACACATGCTAGATAAGAATCTGCACAAGGCTCTCAGGAAGCATCCAGGAGAAAATCCTAACCCAACCAGTCAGGCTTAGAGAATATCATAAGGGTAGTGATCTCAACTGGAATCTCTGTTGAGCTGAACCTTGAAGAGTGAAGTAAACTTGTCCATGTATAAAGAAGTGACAGGAAGTGCTTACAGAAGACCAAGGGGGAAGGTGAGAGACTGCAGATAAAGCAGCTGTTGATACAGTTTCTAGATAGTGTGAAAGGCCAGAGAAGTGGGCAGAGGGTATGTTCTCCTGGATTTTATATTCAAATTAATGAGCCTGTGTTTATCAGCTTTAAATGCATATGCCTAAAGTTCTACAAATATAGACACCAAAGAAGCATAAGGGATAGCCAATTCTATCTTAAAATAATAAAATGTTATTTCTTAAGGGTATTTTTTGCTTATAAAAATATGATAAGATATGGAGTAGTAAATTCTGAAATATTCAAGTCTATCTGAACTACAAGCATTGTTAAAATAGATAAAATTATTGCTACAATAAAAACTTTCATAAAGGAGAAAAGTGAGTGCATTTTCTTGAAGCCTCTTATCATGGCAGATATTTCAAATTATATTGGATTCTCCATCTTATTGATTGTAGTTGTCTTTCTCAGGATCTGCTTCATAAATCCCTATTGTAATGTTGCATTGCTGGAAAGTCTTTAACAGTTGTCAGATGCTGACTAAGACATTAGGAACTTATTCTGAAGGCTGACGTATTAGAGAGAAGCTATATTAAATCATTCTAATTTTGGCCAGAAAATGAGTAGCCATGAGGTTGAAGATCCCCTTTCCTGTGTGGGAACACACAAGAACGTGATCATGCTGGGTCTTCTGGATTGACAGCTACGTGACACCTGTATCCAGCAATGCCAGCCTAGATGGGGTCTCCTAAGCTGTGCTTTCAACTCCTCCACGTAAGACTTTGAGGGAAATAAAAGAGGCAAATCATGATTGATACGCTTGTTCTCAGCAGCATTGTTTACTGGTCTTTCACCATTAGGCACTTTGCATCTGTGCACCTTTGGTCACAAAGCATGAAGGAGATTGCTGACATTTTGCATTGTAAGCACAGAATATATTTATTCAAAGAATTTTGAATTATTTTACAGCTCCCATTGACTATTCAGAAGTGAAAGTAGGCATTAAAACTATTTACACATGGGGGTCATTTTTAAAAAGAAAAAGATGATTTCTTTTAGCCTGTCTGAGGTTGCACTTTTCTTGGGGGTTTGCCCATTCCAGACTCTTTAAAGTGAAATTACCTTTGTTTTTAATAAAAGATAATCTCAAGCTCTAGAGAGAGAAGGACTAAATAATTATTACTACTCATGTGTCAGAACATGTTTATAAAGGGGCATTGTGTGGCTTGTGGTCCTTCTTTAGTCAAGAAATATTTAAAGAGTGACTTGTAGAGATGGTCATAAGAAGAAGAGAGAAAAAAGAAATAATTAACAGGAAGGGAAGGTCAGTTCTAGACCAAGTGCTTAAGAAGCTCAATTATACTTGTATAATATCTTTCTCTTTGCTTTATACAAAAGGAGCTTCAAAATTTTAGGATAAATTTTCTATCCAAATTGAACAAACATTTGTAGAAAGAAGTAATACATTGTCTTAGTTTAGTATATTGGTTATGCAGATGAATGCAAGGAACACATTTCATGATCACTAAAAGAAAACTGTGCCTTATTATATGGTGCTATTCATTACTAAGAGAAATAAATATAGGTACAAAAAAGTTATTTTTTCTATATCTGCTTTTCTCAACTTCAGGTTACTTTTTTTTTTCTTTTTACCATTAACTACTCAGTAGAATTTATAAAGACATTGGTAAATGTTTTCTACCTCAAAGGAAAACAAAAATAGAATGTGATTTAATACTTTCAAATATATTGTAGTGTCTGCTTGGCTCTATCTGCACTAATACCATGTGAAAAAGTCCATGAACTGCTTCTTTTTAAAAGCTTCTGTTTTCTGAAGTGTGGATTTCTAAATATATTAAAAGGATTGCAGTATAGGTATTGTCCACTGTTAGGGCCTGTGCTTATATTTCATTTCTTTTCAGTTATAGATGATATATCCTTGTTCTTCAGTCTGGCACTTGGCAAAACATTACTTCCTAATTTGAACTCTTTAATGTAACCTTCAGGGGAAATGTCTTTATATTACTATTGCATCAGCTAGTGTAGAAAATTATGTTGTTAGATATTCATTTATAACTTATTCTCTCAGTGATCTCAATCAAGTCACTGATTTTCATCACTGTTCGTCTATGAAATTTTCTGTAGCAAAAGTGAAAGGCAGCAGACAAAGGAGATAGGACATAGATGACACACCCACACATTTGATGTTTATATCAGCCTGTGCCATGCCCTCTGCATGTGTTGGGCACTGTTCTATACTTGTTCCCTATTAGGTGCTTTCCATGCTTTGTCTTATGTATACTTTGAAATCACTCTAACAGCTGGGTGTTATCACACTCCACGACTTGCCCAACTACATGGAATACATTTTGAATTACATGGGTTGAAATATCTTTTGCCCTCAGTGTTCTCAAATGAGTTAAAGTCTAAATAACAATATGATTTTCATGTGAACTGGCTGTTAGTCATTTTGTAATCTGCAGATGCAGTGGCTAAAGTCAGCCACGGGTGCATATCAGACACTGATGTCTGTTCCACTCTGGAAGACAAATGCAGTCTCTCCTTCTCATAAACCTTACTATGAGATGACCATAGTACTCATTTCAACTTAAGGTATGGTTTACTAAATAGAAGAAACACAGAAACTCGTAATTTTTCTATGTGTGTGGTATGGGAGATTAAACCCAGGGCCTTCACATTGAACTATATCTTCAGCCTCTTAATTTTTTTTTTTTAATTTTTTGGACAGGGTCTCACTAAGTTGCCATGCTCGGTTTGGATTTGTGACCTTCCTACCTGAGCTTCCCAGAGTGCTGGAATGTGAGGCATGGGTCGTCACACCCAGCATGCCTCATTGCTTTTTAAGTTCAGAAAGGTAAAACCCATAAATGGAACAATTCAAGTAGTATGCTATCATATTTTATTTATTTATTTTTCTTTTTGGTTTTTCTCCGGTACCGGGAACCGAACTCACGACCTTGCGCTTGCCAGGCAGGCGCTTTGCCGCTGAGCTAAATCCCCAGCCCCCTCATATTTTAACTGAAACATATTGAAATAAGTATAGCAATTATATTTATAAAAAGATAATTTAATATAAAATTAAATAATGTAAAATATACTAGTGTCAAATTATGTGATTTGCTAATAATCTAGCTGTTATATTATTTCAACTTCATCACTTTAAATACTCTATTCTGTGCCCCTCTTAGATAAATAATAGTCCCAGCAAAAGAATCATAGAGTTATAGAAATGCACCCTTAAATCTACACCTTCTTTTCAGAAATAAGAAAATAAGGAATTAGGAGATAAAGTAATTGATTCAAGGCTATGCTAGTTTACAGAAAGAATACTGTGGTAAGACAAAAATCCAGATCTTTCAGTTCAGTAATTTTCTCTTATCCACACTGCCTCCTACTAAATTAATTTAATAATAGTTGTCCTGCCATTTAAAAACCATTCCCACCTTTTTATGTAGGTCTTTCTATGTTAGATTTTTCATACTGAATATTAGAAATGTAAATATTTCATTTCTAGAAACAAATGATATTAACTAGCATATCTAATGCTTTGCATGGGCAAGGTATGCCACTGACAATTGGGTGATTGGTTACATTTAGTAATTGCTTGGTATTTACTTTCTGTAAAGTAAATACAGAATGTGACAATAACTGAAACAGGCTGAACCCTTCAAAGTGTGTTTTATTACCAGAGTCTTCAGTGGAAAGAACCCAACCCACAATTCCACTAGGTATTCCTCTCTTTATGTCTCCTCTAACTATCCCAGCATCGGCCAAGGTCATCACTCCATAGATTGACCAAAACTCTAGAAGTTAGCTTAGCATGAAAATTTCTATCTCAAAAGGGATGATGAGTAATTACTTGGATCAATCAAATTCTTTCTTTCTTTGGTACTATATAGATGCAGAAAGAAAGGAAGAAATCTGAGATCACAGTGTACCAACAACCATGAGAAGTCACACACTACTCAGAAGGATGAGACAGCACAAGACAGGAGGTAGAGAAGTTAATGCATAATGGAGTCAAGTACAGCAGCTGCAGGAGACCAGAGACACTTTGAGATGCTGCATTTCACAACAGTGGAGAAATAAAACATTTATGTCCTAGAGAATCATGAGTGAGTCTGCATCATTTAGGGGCCTGAGAGCCTCTGTTTTTCCAGTTCCACTTCCCAAGTACATTTACCCTTCCTACGAAAAGTCTGGATTTCCTAGTCTTTATTGATGTGCTATCCCTACAATAACTAACCAGTACATCTTCTAAACGATCAGTTGCTGTTGCTCATCCAAAATATACACCTGGATACACAGGAGAAAAGCTTGGTAGCTTTCCAATACGGATGTCATATTTTAATGCCTGCAGTTTTGTGAGTACCAGTCACAGGTATTGAGATCCTGAGTAGCAGATCCTTAATTTTGGCCTAGTCCAATTTTCATCATCTTTCAGGCTACATAAGGCAACTGTGATAGAAATAATCTCTAGAGTCATATCCAGGTATCATTCCAAAGCTTTTATGCCTCAGGCACTTCCTTTAACCTTTATGCATCTGCCTTGCATATGGTTCTCTTAGACCACTCTTGGCAAAATATTTGAAAGGCTATCTGGCACCTCATTATTTTTTAAATGAAAGAAGAATTTGCACTAGAAGGAACAGTAGCCTAACTTCAGTATGCCATTGAAAATCCCTCTGCCCTATTATTTCTTCCACGGCTCTTGTGCCCCCTTTCTCTTTGGCATTTTACCTTTGGCAGACCTAGTGTTACAGAATATGCCAAAGAAGTTGACTGAGTATGAATTGTTTTAAAAGAATAGCTTGAGGGGCTGGGGATTTAGCTCAGCAGCAAAAGCGCCTGCCTGGCAAGCACAAGGTCGTGAGTTCGGTTCCCGGTACCGGAGAAAAACCAAAAAAAATAAAAAAAAAAAATAAAAAAAATAAAATAAAAGAATAGCTTGTGGTTGGAATTCCACTTCTTTGCTGATATATGCATTGGCCATTGTAGAGTATGTTCTTATGTGAATTCTCCACATCTCAAAGGTATGATACATAGTAAGGCACTTTTCATGAGTTATATATGCACAGTTATGATGTGAATGTACTGCAAGTGTAGTCAGATTAGTATTGCTCCAGGCTTTGATTTGTTATACAAATCAGTATTGTCCATCAAAGGAATGTCCTGGTCTGTGTATTACTGTACATATCTCATTTGTTTTCTCTGTCTTTATGGTTTCACAAAGTCAGGCTTTAAAGTTTTAGTTTTTCACATGGTAAAACAGAGAGCTGGTTCACTTCTCTTTACTAATAATGCAAGTGATTGGTAGTAAACTTAACAGAGATCCAGATTCTTAATTGAGATTATGCTGTTTTCAGAAACAGTATTGCATTTGAATTGTGAGATACTTGATCTAGATTGTATTTAGGAAATAATTATTGTGTAACTTCCAGAATGTTCACTCAAATGTCTTATGTGTTCAGAGGTGGGCTTTTGGAAGGTGATTAGACCATGAGGTGATATACTGTGCAGTGGATTAAATCTTAACAGCTAAATGTGCTGTTAGGAGGTGGGGCCTGGTTTAGTGAGGTGATTCACCAGGAACCTGGCCTGGAAGTGTGCATTCTTGTCCCGGTCTCTTTTTTCTCTGTGTACTTCCTGGGTGCTGTGGGGTCAGCCTTTGTCCTCTGTCATGCCCTTCTATTGTACCATTTCTGCCTTGGAGCTAGACAACCATGGACTAAACCCACTGAAACCATGAGTCAAATACGCCTCTCCTCCTTTAAATTGTAGATACTGGGTATTTTGTCATAATGATGGGAAAGTATCTAATACAGTAACATATCTTAGGCTGTAAATACAAAGATTTTGGCAAAAAGAGCCATAAATGTGGAAGATGGCAATGCTCACACAGAATAGCACTGAGAGAAGTTAATGTCCATTTGTTTATTTTGAAAAACACAGAGTCACTGTATCTTAAGCTTCAGAAACTAACAAGGTATTGCTCGTTGCAATACAGCTGCATATAGTAAAAGGATATAGCAACTAATGGATAGCAAAAACATGTATGAAGAGAATAAAATCTTTTATTTTATTTTATTTTTATTTTATTTTTTTTTGTGGTACCAGGAATTGAACTCAGGACCTCACACTTGTGAGGCAGGCACTGTGCCATTGAACTCTATCCCCAGCCCATTATGTCATATTTAACATAATGCAGATATTTATCTTCTAAAAAGAGCATTTTGTGATAGATATTGTTACTCTTATAAGCCGTATAACATCCAGGACATTCATTTCCTTCCTTTGTGACCTATTTAATCCTAGATTGGACAGGATTGAAGTATTAACACAAAGAAAAGTAGGAGTTGGCTAATATTGCCTCAATATTCCCCATTTTTCAGAATTATAGATGAAGAGTATGCATTATGTATTACTAGATCTCTGAAGAAACATTAATATAGGGACCCTTGGGGACAGAGGAAGCTGGAATTCCTTCTTACGTATTCCATACAGATTATATGAAGATCATTTAAATTGTAAAGGGTAAATTCTAACCACGAAGGACGTGATATTCGTCCATTGTTGTTTTTCAAAGTCAGCCTGATTGGCATGTTAATTACAAATGATAATTATTTACAAATTAATTACAAATGCTCATAGCCTCTCATCACTTCACTGCTAGCTGCAACTTCAAAAAAGAAATAGTGCAGCGGTTCTAATAGTAAGAATAGGCAGTTTAAGAATTGTCAAAGCCCTTTACTTGCATTCCTCATTTAGACTTCATCATCTCTTTAGCATAGTGTCGTCTTCTCTCTTTCCTCTGACTATGAGTTCTTTGTAGCATAGATTGCAAGGAATTCCTAGAACATTCTGTGGAAGATTAGGCCTTAGAGCAGTTATCAGTTCTGCCTTAGGGCTGATATTTTACACTGGAGAGCAATAACAACTGAAAGAATAATCTCCACTTCCTACCTTCACAGGAATTGTTTCTTAGGAGTGGAAAGAGTTGGCTTCTTTCTGACATCCGTATTATCTCCATCAACTTCACAATCATGTAATGGACTGGTCAGAGAGTACTTTTTATGTTTAGAACTTTACAAATATCCTGATCTTCATACCTTTTAATAGAATTGCTAGGATGCAATAGTTGCAGAAGAGAGAAACCAAGCTCAATGGCACATTCAGATGGAACTTGGATTGGCTTGAAGCCATTATTATTTTATTTCTTATTTGATGCCATTGTTTATTTTGTTTTGTTTTGTTTTTGTTTTTCTCTGGTACCGGGAACCGAACTCACGACCTTGCGCTTGCCAGGCAGGTGCTTTTTGCCGCTGAGCTAAATCCCCAGCCCCTGATGCCATTGTTTAAATCATCCTCTCCTCTCCTCTCCTCTCCTCTCCTCTCCTCTCCTCTCCTCTCCTCGCTACTCCTTTCTTCTTATTTTCTTTCTGAAGTTTGAAATGTCTCCATGCTACTGTGTTGGCTTAACACACTTTTTGTCAAATGAAAAATAAGACTAACTGTTCCCTTCCTTTTGTATAACCTGAAAAAGGAGTAAGAAAAAGACTCGCTATTTATGACATACAGTACTTCAGCTAAAGGTTTCTGAAAGTTCAAAGTGGGGCAAGAGAGAGATGATTTGCTTCAAAAGGAAAATTGAAGAATTCAATGTTTTATTTTATTGCATTTGATCCCTGAAAGGAAAGGAAGTGCCAAAATATAGAGATTGCATTGACCAAGAAACAGGTTGAGGTACCTAAATAGTACCTAAGAACAAAAATGTATGCAATTTTAAAACTCCTGTACTGCTGTGTTATGATATTGATCTTTAACATCCTCGACAGGGAACAAGGGAAGGTGACTGATAAGCAAGTTTTCATATGAAAACTAGAAGCCAAGTACAGGAAAGGAATACTGGAGGAGGAAGAGAAGAGCTAGAGTTGAAGTGTTGGAATTTTCCGTAAGAAATACAAGGATTTCTGGTACTTGACTCCTATTTAATTAGAGTGAAGACATAACATCTTTTCTGAAAAATATTCTAATCATATATCACTCAATTTAGTCCCACAATTAAGAGCATGTAGTCACAAAATCACCTACACTTATACTGATTCTAGTAATAAGCAAAGACATTGAGGAAGACTGAATTTATCATAGTTTGTGGCAGCTATAAGCATCAGGTTTATTATAAAATAGGTTTAAAACCAAGTGTACAATGTTGTTAAATGTGAATCGAATACTGAAGTAGTTAATACTCTCTAAAAACTGAGAAGTGCCTGAATGAGCTATCCTCTAAATAGTAGTAATAGTAGTAAGCTATGATTATATTTCTCTAAAATATATTCCTTTAACCAAACATTGTTTAGCTAACAGATTCTTATTTTGAGGCATTCTTTCTAGAAAGACAAGAATTAGTATCCTCTCTAGTAGAGCTTACATTGTAATTATAATGAAAAAAGTAACATAATATTTCAGTTACATAGTGGAAAATATTTTAGTTACAAAGTGTATGAAATTAAGGTGAATAAGATTCTATACATGTAGAACTGGTCAGAAAGAGTGAAGCTTGGGAGACAAAGAAGCAGAGGACAAGAGGCACCATTCACAGGCAATTAAGGAATTTCCTTGCTGCTAGCATTGGGCTCCAGGGAGCTTCATTTGTAATCTCTGTTTATGCTTCATTTCATTCTTGGACTCCACCATGGAACTTTGGACTAAAGACTTTGCCTCTGGGCACTTGCCCTATTACTTCTATTAAATGGAGTAAACACAATTTGTTCACCCATGTAGTCGCTTTACTACAGTGCTCCTTAGAGCTCAGCCTAGTGACAGTGCTACTAAGTAGCCCACAATCCACATTTCTGACAGTGTGATTCGACTAAAACAAGAATTGTTTGTGGAATAATCCAGAGAGAGTTAGGCTTCTAATCCAGCAGGAAAAAATAGGTAGAAAGAGGAAGAAGAAAGTTTCTGACTTAGTAAACTTGTAAGCTCAGTTTCTGCAGTGTTAAACGTAAGATATAATGGTTCAACTTTGGTAGGGACTAGTGGGCTTCTTAAAGAAACCTACATGATGCTTTTCAGAGAACTTCACCGTAAATCAGAAGAACAGGTTTCAGGAGAATTGCAAAGTCCATTAAATAAAAGCTATTCAACAATATTAATTTAAAATGTTGATATACAGAGTGTTCTTATTTCTTCGAAAGAGTGCTTCTACCTGGGAGAGGGCAATAATCCATTGAAAATGGATTCACTGAAGGATACTGGGGCATGAATGCTGAGGACATAGTTAGATGTTAACTTAGGTAAATGTCGCCTCTAGTAGTATGATAGATTACAAAAGGACCCCAAGAAGTTCACCTATGACAAAGATAATTGATAATATCTCAAATTTCATTCTTTGCTGTCACACAGAGCCCTAACTTTGCAGATGAGGTCTAGACTCATCTTATAATTCTTCCAGTAAAATCATGTGAGCCACTGATACCCAGTTTTAGAAGTAGGAAGGCTGCTATCAGAGAGAGACTATGAATCAGATACTTGGTTTTAAATTAAAATGTTTAACGACTACCAACTTTTGAATGTTTTATAATCATGTTATATTAATGCTATAACTACCTTCCACTTTAGTAACAGGACAGAAATCCAGTACATCAAGTATTGCATTGTTTAGCAGGACAATTTCTGAACGTATAAGTGGCAAGTTATCTAGTAATGCCTTTTGTTTTTCTGTATTTTATTTATCTATTATTATATTTCCAGAGAGCAATGTGTTGGGACTATTTTACTTTATATCTCAGTAGGGTATCCTTCCTAAAGTTGCAATTTAATATTTTGCCCTCAGATATTTTTATTGAGGTCCATATAAGAAAAATATGAAGGAAGAACCCCTTTACCCTTTGCCCTTGATTCTATGCAGAACCAGTCCCTTACTCAACTATGTCCATGCACTTCAAAATTATGTCACTTCAAAATTAGACAACATCAGTTGTTGTCCTGGGATGCCCATGTAGCTGGATATGAGGCCAAAAGTTTTTGCATGGTGCCTCTTCATTTCTTGTGTAGTCAAATGCTGCTCCTTTGAGAAGTAGAGGTAGTGTGAGGCCACTGCATTATATCTGAATCCTGGAAATTTTAAAGTTCTAATTTCTGCAATTGAAACTGCCTTTATTGCCATGATTCGAAATAATTTGTTCCCACCATCTCTTATTTTCTGAAGATAGAGTTACCTTTTTCTCAGTGATGAACTTGCAGAGAAAATAGATTTAGAAAGAGACCAATATTAATATTATTATTGCAATTACATAATAATACATACCAAATTCATCAAGTGTTTTCATTTTACTTACCTTTATCTGGTCCATCTGTCTTTTTTTTTCCCTCTTGGCCTGCTAATGTATAAAATTATTGTTTTTCTATGTCAATACCTCTATGCCTCTTTGGGAAGAAATCTTATCAAGAAAAATGGCTGTTTTCCCCCTATGTGCATGGTTGTAGGTCTTTGCTGTGCTTTCATGGTGCCCAATTCTTCTTGTTCTCTTATTTAAGGAGCCTGTCCTTTCTTCAGGGGCACTATTACTGTACCTTTGTCCCCCGCCTCCACTTTTCTTTCACTCATCTACCCACTGAACAGGCCTCAGCTCTTCTCTTAGAAACTCTTCATAAAATATCATTCTTTTGCATGACACCTTTGTTCTCAAAGATACAAATACGAGATGGACCTCTTGTCCATGTCCCTTCTGTTGCTGTTCCTATTGAAGCCCATGTCTAGATGAGGATCAGAAGCCTGGTAAGTGCCCTGAGCTGAAAGCTCCCTCCAGATGAATGGCAGTGTAAATTCTGTTATCAGCAAGGCAGTCATTTAGGGGAGTGGTACAAGGCACAGAGAAGAAGCAAGTGATTTCTGACCTGCTTGAAAACATGCATACTTCCCTCAATTGACTAAAAGTCAAAATGAAAAATGTAAATCTTTCAGCTTAAAAGCTGGATTGGTTGGTTGACTAAGGTACCATTTGCCCATATTTTTACTATTTGGAATGTTGCACAAAAGACCTATGAAAGCTGTATTTTTGTTTTCCATTTCTTATTGAGCTCCCTCATCCCAGTGCCCATCCTACAAAGATGGCATCAGTGCCACAGGGCCCTGTGCTTTTGGATTATGTACAGATGCAGTAATTATCTGAAATTCCATTTGAAATGCCACATGTCTTAGACAATCTGCTATTTCTAGCATAGTTTTATCATTAAATTCAAATTATAGCTAATATAATTTTCCAGTGCTAGTGAAATTTGGTTTTGCTTTTTTTAAAAGAATTTGAAAGGACTATAATGAGGATCTTTTTATCACTTGCCCAGAAAAGGTTGAGAAAATACTATACTTTTTATGGTAACTGTGCTTTTACTATGAAGGCATTAATTTCATTTTATTTTTAGTGTTTGCTTGCAGTTCTCCTTCAGGAGTATCCTTTCAGTTTGTTAGGTTCAAAGGAAAGAATCCATTTCCTCTGGATTTAAAATGTTTATGACACCATTAGATATTAATAGTAGATCTAATAGCAGCATTGCCTGACACAAACTTTTACCGTTTTTCTCCCAGCTCAGCAATAGAGTGCAAATTTTCCTCACTGTGCATTTCATGATAAAACACAACACTTCACATTTTTAACACATTGTTTCTCAAAGCTCTTTCTCATTCATTACCTCACTTAATTCTCAAAAACAATGCTGTGAACTAGGTATTGTTTTCTACACTCAAATATAAGAAAATTGATGCTCAAGAAAATAATGATTTGACTGCTGACACAAAGTTAATGTCAGAGGTAGGAATAAGTCCGTTTGTCCTTACTTTTACTGCAGGGCTCTTTCTACATCATTACACCTCCTTCTACTGTGCTTTGTTATTACCTGCTGAACGAAGGAGCTAGTGCCTTCGACATGCTGCCTTAGAACATCTTGTGCTGACTGTTAGATCCTGTTTTAAGCACATCCAAGTATTGCCTAATTCAAATGCTTACAACATGAATAAGGTGGGCAATGTTTCCCTAGTTTGCAAAAAAGAAAGCATAGAGTTTAAGTAACTTGCCCAAGATTTCACAGCCAATAAATTGAACCAGTGGGTTTCAAACCTGAACATCCTGCCTCCAGACACTGAATGCTCAACTACCATCCTCTGTTGACTCTTAAATTACAATAAAACCCTACATTTTTCTCATGAGTAGTAGAGCCTAGTGTGAACTTCTTAATAATACCCATGACAATAAGAATTTCAATAGTCATTTTCTTGCATTCTCTAAAAAAAAAAAAAAAAATGGCTCCTCATTGAGTAATACAAACTGAGAAGTATATTTGCTTAGAAACTCTTTCTTGTGGTATAGAGTAGTAACAAGAATAGACCTGTTGGGAGATAGATCGAGGTGGCAGCTGAGTAGGACACTACAGATCATCTCCTCACAGACTTACCAATTTGAACAGCTATTATTACAACTGATTATCACCAAATAAACTAAGAAAGCTAGGTTAGAGTCCATAATGCCTGGCAAGAAGAATAAGGTTAGTTCCATGATGGTGGTAATTTTGATACAAATGTTAGGAAATTTCAGTCATTTAATCAAATGTACAAAAATTTATTGAACATTTGTTATGTTCAAGGGTTATGTTAGGTAGCAGAATAATATCCTTGTGCAGCTTACCATCTAATGAAGGAAATACATTTGAGCACAGGTACAGTGGAAACATGAACATCCTGTAATATGAAGAAATCAAGGAAGACTTGATAGAGACAATAGCATTAGAGCTAGTCTTTGGGTAAAAGAAAAGACAAATTGTGGTATATGGTATAATTGTTATGTGGATTCTTTGGGGAATACCTCAAACTCTCCAGAATTTACTCCGTCAGTAGGAACTTTATGTGTTTGAGAGAATAAAGTGCATCTGTTCTAAAGGACACTGCGTTTGAGAGAGGAACCACCACCTGGAGAAAACTTGCTTTGCTGAAGAAAACTTCTTGCTTTGCCCCATTCTTTCCTCTCTGGATATAAACTGGACACCTTAAGAAAAGTCTTTCCAGTCTCAAAGAATCAATTCTTAATAACTACTATTTGTGAAGATACAGCATTCATTTTGATTACTGTTAAATCAATATAAACTCAGAATGAATTTCTCTGACTTTTATATTGCTCATTAAGCTGGAAATTCAAGGGCAATGTAGATGAGAATGTCAGATTATTTCTTCAAGACAGTTTTAGTTCAGTGGCTCTTTAAGATCCCAAGTAGGTTCAGTAGTTCTTCCTTTTATTAATATTACAAGTGAGAATTTACTTGCTGAAATACATTTCTCTTTTAAATATTACAGTGGAACTATTTCCCAAGAGGAATTACCAAATAAAATAAATACTACAGGAAGACTGTGGAGAATTGTATCAGAACTATAAAGAAGAAAACATAGTACTTAATTTTTTTTTTTCAGTTCCTTCTCATGAAGTGTCCTGATCACGTTCAGCAGCCCAGCACTCATTTCTTGTTCAAATTACCTGGGGCACCTGAGCAGTAAAGGCAAAAAGCCTATATTGTTTGTCTAACTATATCCTCTCTGTAAAATGTTTTCATAGAATCAAGTGGTCCACTAGATTTAATTTAGCAGTAGATATATGTATGTATTTTGGCACCTGAAGTGCAGCCTGGCGTGCTAACAGTATACTAACTGGAAACTCTAGCTCCTGTGATATGCCCAGTGTTCACCTTCATGGAATTTAGAGAGGAAATATTATGATCTGTGCATTTGATTCCTGGAACTTTTCATTAGCAATTTCATCCAAGGAATATATTTCAGTTTATGCAGGTGTTTGTACTTTGTCTAAAGCCCTGAATCACACAGGAGATAGAGATCTTGAGATGAATATCATGGTCTCTTCCCACTGAGAGCTTACAATCACATTAAAAACTAGATATATGAAATTTTAAATAAGTACACATGTAGAATGTATTTATAATGTAGGAAAATTAAAATAAGAACTACATATTCTTTTTAGTATAAAAAGGGCTACAAAAACCCAACCTGGGTATTATTTTTTTCTGATTGGCACAATCTAAGTGAGACTTATGTAAGAGGAATTTGCATTTGAGCTGAGAATTGAGCTATACATAAGATGTTAAAAACTAGAGAAAGGGAGGAAACATTGGTAGAAAAAGAAATGTATAAACTGATCAACAAAAATTTGAAAAATGAGATGGATGCCCGTGTGGCTGGAATACAGATGTGTAACTCACCAAGTTGTGGTGAAAGATGTATTGAAGAGAGATTGTAAGAATCTTCTAAAGTGCACTAAATGTTTAGATTGCTGTCTTGGTTACTGTTCTCTCGTTGCTGAGACAAAATACCCAATGCCCCAAATGAAGGAAGGAAAGGTTTATTTATCATATAGTTTGTGGAGGTTTCAGTCCATACTTGGCTGGCTCCGAGGCAGAGTGGCACATGGCAGAGGACAACAGTTCATGGTGTGGAAAACAGCAAAAACAACAACAGCAAAAGGGAGGAGCAGTGGGCAGAGGGAAGAGCAAGCCTCTTTCCTTCCCTTATATTGTATGCAAACTACCCACCCCAATGAAGGTGTAGCACTCACACCCATAATCCCACATTGGACCATGAATCAATCATAAACTCTAGAAGCCTGCCCTATGACTGCATGAGGCTTTGGGGGGACATAACAATTACATTATGTAAATGGTGGCAAACAATAAAGTTTGAAACCCTAATTTTGTAGCCCGGGATATGCTACTTAGAATAAGCTTTGTAAATTATAGTAATTTGGGGTTACCATTGACATGTGCCTGGGATTGAACCCTTTTCTCAAGATAGTCTCACTTGATCCACAGTTTTACTCTCTGTGATTTCAGAGACCTCCAGTCAACTGTGGTCTGAAAATAAATACTAAATGGAAAATTCCAGAAATATGCAATTTATAACTTTTGAACTGCATACAATTCTGTATAGTGAGATGAAATCTCACACCATTTGGCTCAGCCCTTCCCAGGACGTGAGTCCAATGTGTCTATGCTATTATGTGCTACCTGCTGATTAGTTGCTTAGAGGCTTTCAAGGATTTCAAATCAAGTATTACAGTATTGCAGTGGTTGTGTTTGAACAATGCTTATTTTACTTAATGTTGGTCCCAAGGCACAAGAGTAGCAGTGCTAGCAAATTTGGATATACCCAAGAAAAGTAATAAAATGTTGCTTTTAAATTAAATGGTGAAGGTTCTCCATATGGAAAGAAAAAAAAAATCACATGCTGAGGTTGCTGAGGTCTTTGGTAAGAATTAATCTTCTATTCATGAAACTGTGAACAAGAAAAGACACTCTTGATAGTTCTGGTGTCCAAACTCAAACTGCACATTTATAGAGAGTGCATGATAAGCTTAACTGAGATGAAAAAGGAATTCAGTTATAAGGTTCAACCTTATTCAGCCTTTGAGGTCTCTGCTGAGAGTCTTCCCCACCAATAAGGGAAAATTAACTGTAGTGTAGTGAAATATGTTAAAGATACTTTGTCTTTGAAATAAGACCTGACCTTCTCAGCATTTTATCTTTCTTATAACAAATATTATTTTTCAACAAATTTACATAAATTCAATTAAAATGTGAAATAAAGTAAGCAGGGTTTTATATCACAAAAGTCTGTTTTCCTACCCTCCCTCTTTTGGTTATATTCCCCAGAAGAAACTGCATTTCCTCATTGAACTCACACATCGTTTATATTGATTTTTACAACAGTGACATAAACTGCTGTTTTGCTTGCTTTGTTCATATTGATAAATTATCATTTATTTACCAATTTCCTTATTAGATATTAGGCTTGCTTTTAATTTTCTACTAGTAGAGATAATGTGGTAATGAATTTTTTGCAGCAGTAATTGTATTTTATTTATTTATTTATTGGTATCAGGAATCAAACTCAGGACCTTCTGCTTGCCAGGAGGGCTTTGTGCCACTAAGCTATATCACTGGCCCGGTGGTGATAATTTTAAAAATCAACCTTATTTATAAAGCAGTCTTTGATTAACAGAAAAATTATAAAGACAGTACAAACACTTCTCATATACTTTACTATATTCCCAGCTTCTTCTGTTATTAATATCTCACAAGAATATCTTATAATTAATGAACATTATTTTTGAAGTCTGTAATTTATATGAATTTTCTTTGCTTTTTACCAGTGGTCCTTTGTTTCTCTCAGATTTTATCCAAGTTGCCACATTACATTTAGTTATTACCACCTTACACTCCTCTGGGCTGTAACATTTTCTCAGACTTTCTGAGTTTTAATGCCCTTGCCCTTGTTCAGAAATATTGGGTCAGGTATTTTGTAGAATGCCCCTCTTCTGGAATTCATCAAATGTTTTCTCAGTATTTGACTGGGGTTATGTGTTTTAGGAATGGAGATGACAGAAGTAAAGTGTCATTTTATCACAAGTACATTTTATGAACGTGACATAGCATTTTCAGTGTTCATTTGTCTGTGGTCAGATTTCTTCACTATAAAGTTACTCTATCTTTCTTCTCCTTTTTTTGTACTATTCTCTTTGGAAAAGACATATTATTCACAGAACCACAGTTAAGGATTGAGGTATTATTTTCTAATTTCTTGAGAGTATAATAGCTAAATAAATGATGTGAGATTCTGCGTAGGAGATTTTTCTCTTCTGCTCCATTTATTTATTTATTCAATCATTCCTTTCTATCTGTATGGACTCCTAGATGTGGAATAATCCAATAAGATTCCATCTTGTTACTCAAATTATTCCAATTTTGGTCATGGTTCTTATGTCCTTTTGATATTTTCCATCAATGTGGATTTTATTATTACACTTTTTAGTACTATCATACTTTCTACTTTCTGGAACTATAAAATTCTCCAAACTCATATGATTTGTGTGCCCCAGCACTTAAATCGTCTAGTTCTTTAAAGAGCCTTAGTTCTTTTATTCAAGAATAATATCAGTCAAGATTTTAGAGCTAGGCATGCTTGTTCTGTTGAGTGTTCTTGTTTCTAGGCATGTTCTCTTGACAAAACAAAGAAATGTGTATGTGTGTGTGTGTGTGTGTGTGTGTGTGTGTGTAATAAACTGTGCATATACAACTATTTATAATATTTTTATATGCCACTATCTGTATCTATAAAGCTATATATGAATTCATGTTGTTGCAACCAACTCTATCATCACCTGGCTCATTCTAGCCTCCTCTCTTTGTTTATCTGTAAATTCCTACTCCAAAAATAAGAAATTTGTCTTTTATTGTCCTTCATCCATTCACCTAGCTGCTGAGTTTTATATACATATATAGCAGAAGAAAAAATTTAACCATTGTTATGGGGAAACCATTATCAACTAGAATACAGTGCTTAATATGAGACTGACTAAACTCATTTCTGAAATTACTCAGTAAGCATTTTTACCCCTGCCTTCTCCAGTGAGGTTATATCATACCTTTGCAATATAGTTAGATTTCCTCAGCATAGTCTGCATTCCATCTTGGAGTGAATACAGATTGCAAACTTTATTGTAACTACTTAAAAAACTAAAAGAAAAATGAAGACACAATGACACAGGATATAATCGAGGATAGAATTTTGTACATTGACATAAACATCACGGTTAGTTTAATAAAATATCTGTGATTGCCAGGGTTTAAGGTGTAACTGACATGTATGTAGTGCTCTATCCAACTGACAGCAGAATACATACTCGTCTCATACTCATGTGGAATAGTCACTAGATAGTAAATCGTTTTCTGAGCCATGAAATTTACCATAACAAATTTAGAAAAGTAAAGATCATTTTGAAGAACTTTTCCAAAAGAATTGAGGGTAAATAAATGAAACATAGAAATGAAAGAAAAAGTGAAATAGAGGAAAGATGTTGAAATGTTCATATCCAAAAGATAGAAGTTCTATAAACAATAAAAAAATAGATGGTAGAAACACTCTGAAGAATATCATATTTCCATATGACTTACAATTTTTGATGTTAGTTAGTATACACGAATTCAATTTGAAGGCTTTCATAAAGGGCAAAATGAGGGGAAGGCCTACACCTGGATACATTATTGTGAATTTTAAGACATCAAAGACAAACAAAATATAAGCAAAATATTCCAGGCATAGAAAAGAAACAAATTAAATCAATACTATATTTCTCAGCAGTTATACTGGATACATTAAGGCAATATATTGTTTTTAAAAAGCACTTTATGGAGTTTTATATCTTGCTCAACTACTGAATAGAAGTTGAAACAATTTTAGTTTTACAGCTCAAGTTGTGCTTTGAAGATATCACGGCAAGTAGAGATTCATTGCAAGGAATGTTATTCAGCGATTAATAGAAATAAGCTAGAACCCCATGAAAAACGTGGATGAATGTTAAGTGTATATTGCTATTGAACCATAAATGTATATTACTTAGCAAAATACATTTAAAGGCTGCATACAGTGTGTTTCAACTACGTACCAGTCTTGGAAAGGTTAAAAACATAGGGGCAGTAAAAAAATATCTGTGATTGCCAGGGTTTAAGGTGTAACGAAGTCAGCAGTGAACAAAGAGACCACAGAGGATTTTTAGGGCAGTGAGCCTGTTCTGTATGAAACTCTCGTTGTGGATATATACATAACATGAAGGATTTGTTAAAATTGATGAAATATATAGCACAGAAAGTGAACCATCACAGAAACTATGGACTTAATATGTATCAGTATTGGTTCAAAAAGTGTAAAAAATTTTCCATTAATGCTAAATGTTAATAGGGGAATCTGTGTCAATGTGTGTGGAGGGGTATTAGAACTCTGTGATTTTTGCTTGCATTTTTCTGTACACATAATAGTATTTGATTGATTGATTGGTCTGTGAATTGTTTAAAAATTGTTGTTCTTAAGGTTAAAAAACAGAAAGAAATAAATCCAGTAGAAGATAGGAAGCTAGGATAAGAAAACTATCAGTAAGATTTTGTTTGTTTGTTTTTTCATCTTTTTGGTTTGTTTGTTTTTGGAAATAGCCAGCAACGAAAAGAGAAGAAATCTATGCAAAGCAATCCACATCAACACTCTCAAAGATAAAACATGATGTGAAGGTCTGGGGTTTATCTCAGTAACGTGTACAAGGCCCTGGGTTCAATATCCAACACCAAAATAAAACAAAATGAGATAGTGGAAGAAGGTGGAAAAATGGGTAGGAGAAATACTGTCAGTGGTTGGAATGTGCTAGGATAATTGTCTGTGGTTGCTGTCAAGTCATGTATTATGTATGGGTCAAGATATATATATATATATATATATATATATGTATATATTTATATATTTATATTTATAATATATATAAGCTTAAGGGAAATTAATGCCAATATTTTCTGAATTTCATGGGAGTAACCAAGGAAGAATACACTTGAGGGCATTGTTTTCAAACCAGAAGAAGAAAACTTGGTTTGTCCATTGAAAAATAGTAAAAGTAAAGAAGAGAAAATAAGGAAGCATAAAGCAAGAAGAAAGGGAAGTTAAAGGAGAGGGAAGTTAAAAGAATGAAAAAGAAAGGCGGGAGGAGGAAGGGGCAGCAGAAAGCAGGGAGAGGCAGGACAAAGGAGGGAATGACGAGGAGGTGTGGCTGCTCTGTAGGTTTTGTGAATTATGAGGAAGATGCTGCACATTGCTAGGTTTTCTCTGAAGTTTTTAATTGGAAACCAGTGGGAAATACCACAGAACATTACTGATTTGTATTATGAAGGTGTTTTGTAGTGTATGGATAGTGACATGTAAATTGGTCTTATAAAAATAGTTTGGTGAAGAGTGAATGAAAATGAGGTACTTGTAGGAGAAAAAGATCAGAACCAATAACTTTCAATATTTTCAAAATGTAACAGCTAAAAGTCATCTCAAGTATCTGGTGTAAGAGTTTGAAGTCCTATATTGCTTTCAAGTTATTGAGCAGTGATTCTTGATAGATATTAAATGTGATTTTGCACATCAAGAATTTTTTGATTTAATTTACCCTAAAATATTTCAGAGGCAATTGATGTGATGCTTTAGACACTTGACTGATACTAAAAATTTTCTACAGTGATTAAAATATCTTCTCAAAGTTGATGAACAGAAGAAAAATGTTCAGTGAGATGAGTATTAAATTATTATTATTTAGTGAAAAAATGAGATGCACAATTTTCTTTGGTTGCTTTTATTTCGTTTATAACCTGATATTTTCAGGAGAAAACTAAAGGTTTTTGAGGCAGCTGTTCAAATAACTATCTAAACCATAGTGACTCTCCATTTGAAAGTTTTATTTGATGTGGCTTACATAACGTGGTTACTTATATGAATCAAGTTTCTCATGTTCCTGAGCCCCCTCAGTTGATTTTGGTAATGTGGATGTAAGGTAAATTGCTTCTGATTCATAACTTCACTGTGTACAAGTTGAAAGGCAAATGTTTGGTCAGCACCATGCTGTTAATGGGGCCCAGCCACAGAAATCATCAGAACCCCTAAATTGTGCAAAATTAGAAGACACTCATTTATTATGGTTCACATGAATATAACACTATTATTTGCAAAAGATTGTAAAAGCATTTCTCTAGATGCTTGTAAAAAGTCAGTTCTTGTAATCATCCAGAAAAAGACTAGAAGTGCTCCCCTGATTCCACGTGGCTAATATCTAGAACCTTTAAGTGCAGTGAGTCCTTACTCCTGTGATTGGGTTAGATTATATAGCACAGGGAGATTCTCTGGGTGAACTTAATCGAATTACATGAACTCTAAAGCAGAGAGCATTCTTGTGCTGGTGAAAGAAGAGGAAAGCAGAAGGGTAAGTTGGAATGGACTTGACAAGCTTTTTATTTTTTTCTTCAGTACAATGGCTTCAATGCAGGGCCTTCATGCTGAGCTTAAAGATATGGATAGTGCATCCGCAGTTCTTTTTGATTTCTGTTTTGAGATAAGGTCTCACTAAGTTACTCAGTTGCCCAACCTAGACTGGAACTTGTGATCTTCCTGCCTTGGTCTTCAGAGTGCTGAGATTACAGGTGTGTGTCACAACACCTGGCTACTTGATAGGCTGTTGCTGCTTTAAAGATGGAAGAACCATGTAGGAAGGAATGTGGGAAGCTCTGGAAATGCATTGATAGCTGACACACAGAAAAAGAAACTGGAGTATGGACCCGGAGCCATAGGGAGCTGGAATCAATCAACAACTTGAAAGAAGGGAATTTTGCTTCTTGCTTTGGATAAGACTCCAGCAAGTCATCACGTTGATTTTGACCTTGTGATACACTGACAGGACCCAGCTGAGTTTGTCAGGGCTTCTACTTTCCAGAGTCATGAAACAATACACAAGTGTCATATTAAACTGCTACGGTTTGGCTGATGTGTGACACAAACATAGCGTCCAACAGAGGTAAGCCTTTAAGGTTTCAGGTGTCAGTGAGGCCCCATTCCAGTGCTTGATATTTCAGCATGCCAAATAATTTTCCTTTGCATTTCATCAACTTTGCTTTGTTTTAATGTAAACAAATAGTCACTCTCAGACATCACAGAAAACACTGTGCTTATCTTTAAGTTTCAGTTGCAAATATATGAAAAAATGCCCCACATAATTAGTTATCGGGAAGTGCTAACCAAACTACAATGATACCATCTTATCCCAGTTAGGTAGGACTATTAAAAAAATAAAAACAAAATCAAAATAACAACTGTTGGCACTGATGCAGAGAAAAAGGAACTCTTATTCAATACCGATGGAATATAAATTAGTGCAAACATTTTAGAGGACAGTATAGAGTTTCTCCAAAGAAATAAAAATAGATCTACCACAGGATCTTGCTATCTTGGTGGCACCCTTCCAGGTATCTAGCCAAAGGAAATAAAGTTGGTAGACCAAAGAGATACCTGCATGCCCATGTTTATTTGACATTATTCACAAAAGCCAAGATGTGGAATAAGCTTCAAAGAACATGAACATGAGTGGATAAGGAAAATGTGATGTGTATATATACACAATGGAATATTATTGAGCCAACATTCAAAATGAAATCCTGTCATTTGAGGAAAGTGGTTGGAACTGGAAAATATTATATTTGATGAAATAAGCCAGTACAAAGAGACAAGTACTACATGTACTTGTCTACATTCTCTCTCATGTGAAAGCTATAAACAATGTAGACCTGAATGTACAACAGTGATTAAAAAAAACAGTAATTAATAGAAATTGGGAAGACTGGCTGTGGGGTGATGGAGGGAAGAGTGAATAAAGGGAAGTTGGATTTCATCAATATACACTTCTGCTTATGTGGAAATACCACACTGACCCCTATAAATATGTACAATTACTAATATTCATCAAAAATGTAATATTAAAAGTTCAGTGATTGAGATACACAGAATAAAATTTTATCCCATAAGGGATTTTGTAAATCCAGCTTGCTAAGTTAATTCATGTAGCAGGAAACAAAGCTGTAACTAGATGCTAAAATGAAGGATTTCCTATATGATGACCTTTCCACTCAAACCACACTGGCTCTGACCTTCATATTTTAATTGACCAGACAAATAATCCCAACTGCTCAGTCTTGTTTGATTACTTGGTTAATTCCACTTAGAATCCTCTTTAAATGTCTACTAAAGGGAGAGACACAAACTGCACTCCAAAGGCAATATTACAATAAGGGTCTCTCTAATAATGCCATAAAGTACGAGAGAAAGCATACTTTGAATGAATAATTAAATGAAGTTCACAGTAAATAAACAGCTTTCCCAAGAGCACTCTCCACAACTGAGAAAAATAAGGCCCAAAGAAGTTCAATTATTCGTTTAAATGTCCTCAGCCGCTGCATGGCAGAGACAGAATTGCATCCAAGTCTCTTGATTTCCCACTTACTGTGCACTGAGTTGTGCCAACAAGTCAGTTGTACGGGGGTTGTTGGCCTTAGACTGGTTAGAGAAATGAAATCTATCCCTATTCTGCTGGTGGGGATATCCATGAGTCAGAGCTAGCTGTGGTATCCTCTGAGGTTACAACTTTTTAGAGCTATTTTAACACTGATTTACCTCCTAGGAATGTGTTGAAATTGGCTAGAAGGTAAGTTTGTGACACTATGAACCTGAAGAATGATAATGTGTGCCCATAATGACTACACCCACTTCTGCTACATTTGATTGAACTGTGATTTATTCTCCTATGACCTGATGATCTCTCAGGCCCAAAGCCTTCAGGGATTAGGAAAAGCTACTGGAAGATGTGATATATCATAAAAGCTCAAAACAGCTCCGGGAATAAAGCACCTCGCTTGCGTCAGGACAGTTGACACCAGTATATTTCAGTTGGTGTTTTCGTATCCATTTGGCAGTATTTGAAGAATGTGCCTATTGCTTGAACCCACTTGAACCATTAAGACATATCCTTTTTTTTTTTTTTTCTTTTTTGAATAGGCTGCTTAGCACAGATGAATGTCAGCTTGCTTTTGTTCTTTCACATAGTTACTACAGTGTGCGTTCCCAGAATGTAGGAAGCATGCCTTTTTGAAGCTAGTTTAAACTCAGATCTTTTTCCCACTGAATCTGAGACCCAGTGAAGGCTGGACTCCAGGGAGCTGTTACACTTGTATAACTATCTTCTTCACACATCTTTGGGCATTTCAAACAAGTTTAATTATAAGAGAAATAGAAGAAAACACTTCTTTATCTCCACTGCTAGGAAAAAAATATACTTTGTTGGGAAACTGATTCATTGTAAGCTTTGATCTGCTTAGTTCACTGTTTCAGTGCAGATAGTTTAAATATTAAGTGTTTTCTTGATTAAAATATTATAAACATATTTATATAAATAGTGAATATATACTTATATATTATTAATATATACATACTTATACAACTAAGGGAAACACGGAAATATTTTCAGTGACTGTTAATACAGAAGTCACACCATTTGTTTGGGAACAATTGGCCAGAACAGGCAACGATTATGATTAGTATCATTTGTATGATACTAATTAACCTCAGAATTAAAGGGAAAAGAAAACCGTGTGCTTGATTCCTGCAAAATTATGTAAGCCTTGAGAGATACCTTTTCTTTTTCTGTGACTCGGAGTGCCAGAACAATCTGTGACACTGAGCATCATTTGTTTCTGGTTTTTTCCTTTTATTTTCATCATGTCAGGAAAGCACTGACAATGTGGAGTCATCCTTCCTTCTTCTTTATTCATGTGTATTCAAATACCTGGCAGGGTTTTTTTGTTTTTTTGTTTTTTTGTTTTTTTGTTTTTTTTTAAAGCAAGATATACTGTCTTAAGCACATGGCTCAAAATTAGCCAGATCTGCTAAGGCCTTTCAGGTCTAAATCAGTGAGGTTACCCCTGCTGGTTAATTTCTTGGAGCTTCCTAGGATTCTCATGTAAGCTGAAGATGATAGACACAGTCTACTTAAGAGTCCTGGGAAATTCATAATGGGTAGTATGACCATCTAAGACCCTGATAATTGTCTATCACTTGGATAGGAGCCAAATAGTCACAACTCTTTCATGATTCCCTTACCTCAGCCATTTCATTTTCTCTTCCTTTTTCTACTAAGTAAAAATTAGCTTACTGGTCTTAAGGTGTCTTTTATCCCCATAATGGTTAACTTTACATTAATCCATCCAATAAATCTATTAATCATATGTATGAAGTTACTTTTCTATGTTAGATACCTTTATAGTTCTAAGAACACAGAAAGTGAACAAAACAGGCCATCACTCTACTAAAACTGAGAAAAACAGTAAACTAATAACTATATAATATAAACTGATAAACTCTAAACAAAAAAAAACGGGAAGAGTATAGAATTTTTTTTCAGAGAGGAGGAATTAAAAACAACTTCTTTGTTTAGGTGTGCCTCACTGAAGTGGTGATATTTGAACAAAATTGAAAAGGAAATGAATGAGTGAGGATGCAGATGTATAGAACAGAATAATCTCAGCAGAGTTAGTCAACAATGCCAAAGCCTTGAGATGGAAGTAGGTCAGGTCTCTTTGAAGAATTGCAGAGAAATCAATTCGGCCACACCAAACTGAGCATGGAGAAAAACAGCAAGAGGTGAAGTCAAAGATGGAAGGCAGTAAGGAACCAGCTAAATTTTGTAGATCCTTGAAAACAAATGAAAAATGAAGGAGGCAGTCAAAGATTTGAGTACAGAACCAGCATGATTTGACCTAAGAATTTAAAGGGGATCTTTAAAGGTGGTGGTTTGAACAAAGGGTGTTAGAAGAGGGGTGCAGTAGAAACGGGGGCCAGTAAGGAAAATACTGTACCAATTCAGGAAAGAGTTGATGGACCAAGGTCATAGCAGTGAACATTATGAGAAGTAGTCAGATTATGAGTATTCTGATAGGAAAACCAAAAAAAATTTGCTGATGGTCCAGATGTGGCATTGAGCCAAAAAGAGGAGGCAAAAACCCTCTTGTAAGAGTAGCACCCACTAGATCTTGCTGTAATGTATCTGGAGGGTAGCTGTTTACCTTGGGTTTTGATATGGACCAAAAACTCTTTTGAGAAGAGCCAATTCTCTATAACACAGTGAATTCTAATGTAAGTAGAGTCTCTTCTCATTAGGAATCTTAAAATAACCTGGGTATACTTTGAACTTTAAGTGTCCCCAAAAGACGCATGTGTTATAGGGTTGTTCCCCACAGGGGAGCTATTAAGAGGTTGGGGAAGTTTATGAGGAAGGACCTCCTGAGACTTCTGAAGTTACTGGGTTGTGCCCTGGATGCAGACTGAGGGACCCCAGTCTCTCAGTGTTCTTTTGCTCCTGACCATGAGTTGAGTGGGTTTTTCCACCATGGTCCCCTCATCACTAAGTGCTGCTTTGCCACATACCCAAAAACATCTGTGCTAACTCACATGGACTAAAGTTTCCAAAAATGTGAGCCAAAATAAACCTTTTGTCTTCATCAGTAGACCATCTCAGGTCTATTGCTTATTTTTAAATAGCAACGGGAAACTGCCTAACATGAATCCATAACCATTTGAATGAAAGATACAGTTCTGGTCCCTTTTTGACCCACTTTCTGGGTTCTAGGGAGTCTCTCTAGTTTCACTTCTCAGACTGACTCCAAGTTCTACGAAGCAAGATGTCAGTCCTTATTTTAGACTACTCACGCAAGGTTTTAGCCATTGTTTATAGATTTGCTCACATATGTGATTCTTTCTTTAGCTGATTTTCATTGAAGATTATTGTCGTAGTGACAAATGTGTTATACCAATGTTGCAGGCCTCATTTACCTGTGAGAGAAGATGATGTCTATGTGCTTCCCTTACTTATTTACTCACACTCCTACTCTCGACCTGTCCTCCTCTTCCTACCTGCAGCAGCACTCTCTCTTTGTTTTCTCCTGTCTGCCATGTTTTATGGCAAGAGTCAACATTTCCTCCACATTCCTGATGGAGAGGGTGATATAACCTCTCCTTGGAAAACACTCACCAACAGCTCAGTCTGAGCTGGAACCAGATTCCCATTGATCAGTATATCTGCTTTCCTAAGTACATCTATGAAACACATTTCTTGTAACACTATCTTAGGATTTAATCTTAATTACCCTCTACATGAAATTTGAGGATTAAATATAATTTAGTATTTTCTGTTACCACAGAAAAGGAATTAGTGTAAGGCAATTGCAATTACAGAGTTCAACATGTAGTGTCCTAAAAGAGAACAAAATAACTGTTGTATGTGTATGATCCTATAAATAACCCCCTAGGTTGTTCTTCAACTCTGTGGGGATGATCCTGGCCAGCAAAGCACATTTATAGTATTTCCTTCTCACATTATTTTCCCATCCCTTCTCCATTAACTTTTCTATATCTAGAAACAGGACCATTAAGAAAGATAGTGTCTGATGTTCCTGCTTTCTTTTAAAACTTCTATTAACTTTGGGTAACCGAAATAAACACTGCCATGTTACTGTGACTTTTTAGTCCTCATATTGTATAGTAGAAAAGAACAATCTATTTTATCATGCCTTAGTTTTCCTTCTTACTTAAAATATCAATCAATTGCAATGGGTTTTTGCTTTGTTCTCTTCTTGATATCAATTATTTACTTCTTTCATTATATGTGTTCTCCTTATCATTGATTTTATTTGAAAATGGTTTACCCCTGAACATTGATATGTTTTTCTGACATTGTTAGGTGTATCTGGAGTTACTTTCAGAAAGTTACAATCATCAGAGTTAAGGGAAATATATTTGTTATTTTTTTCCCAGGACTTAACATATCAAATCTGAAGTCCTATAACAGTGATGGTGAACCTTTTAGAGACAAGTGGCCAAACTGCACCCCCAAACCCACTTTTTATTGCAAAGTGCTAAAACACTGAAATTAATCCTGAATATGGAGGTTTCAGTTTAGAAGAAAACAACTCATACAGAAAACAACTTAACATCTTTTGTCTTAAAAGAAAAACAAATAACGTGTGTGCCATAGCTTCACCAACAATGTCTTATAATGTTTTAGAAGGATGACAGAAATTATTTGCAATTGGAAGCTGAATATTCAGCCTTATCTCGAGAAGCCTCCTTTATTCAATTAGATTTTTAGTGCTTGCTTTAAAAAAGTAATATGGGGTAAGCATAGGGAAGCTATCTTTGAAATCACTGATTAGCCAAACTATGATAGTAGGAAACTAAAATACAATGCATGATAGAAAATAGTGATCAAATTACATGTAAACATTGTTTTGCAATGGCAAATCTCCACACCCTTAACCCACTATGTGATTAAAGCAGTGAACAAAAGATGTGTCTGCATCTCCTGCAGACCTCATGAACTAGTTTTTATTTTGTGTGTTATGAAATTGATAGATATCCATAAACATTCAACAATTACATTTTCTTGTAGCAACAACCAGTTTAGCAAGCCTAAACTTTTATAGCATCCTTCAAGATTTACTATCCTTCAACAAATTCACATTGAAGTCCTAAAGCAAACCAACAACAGATACAGATTCCATGATTAACACATCAACCTCCAGCCTGTTCTGTAGTTATGCATTCATCAGAACGTCAGAATGCTGAAAAGAGCAAACATAAAACCCTTTTATGAGACACTCCTCTTTAACCTGCTCTTTTTCATAGCTACATCCTGTCACTTTTGCCACTGTTATTCTTAAAAAAATAAATAAATAAAATACCTGCGTACCTTGGCCAAAATCATATGTTGTCCAAATTCTTTGCCAAGGCACCAAAGTGCTACTTATGGATAGTTCTTCTGGGTGCAACTCTCCTTGTCCTTCTTCAGAGTGGGAAAGGGATGAGTTGAGGTTTGCCTTATCTTTATGCTACTCAGGCTTGGAAGCCAAGAAAATTTACCTCCATATAACTGAACTGACATTAGCTTGCCTTTCTGTTTTGTTCATCAATTATGCTAACTTTTAGATCTAAGGGCGTTTGTTTTCTGAATGAACTCTGAAAGTCTGCACCAACTAGTATAGAGTTCTATTAGTCTCATCATATGTGAAATAAAACTACATGGATAAAATTTTCAGAAAGCAAAATATTTCTACATTTCAGGCATGAGCCATCCTAGGAAAAAAACTAGTGGGTAAGTAGAAATGTATGAAAAGCTGCAACATCTTTCCTGAGTAAGTTTCACTTCTGGTTCTTAACAAGTAGGCTCAGCTTTGGAGGAAAGAGAGTTTCCACTGGAAGTGCACAAAGCTTTGTCAGGTTCTTTGATTTGTGTATTACCATAAATTCTCAAGCTTAAACTGTTCCTCACTTTTGTTTTATTGAAATTGCTAAGTGCTAGTAGGGCATTGATGATAGTTATATTCACTAGGCGTGAACGGTGTTTGGGCAACAGGACATCTGTGAGAAAGAAGCTTTATGTTGCAAAAGTGAGAATCAATTTCACACCTGAATGGGAGAGTTGTAGCTGACATTAGGGACCTGGCAATAACACGGGTAAGGGAGGAATTGCTAGCCATAGATACAGTTTCAGGCATGGTGGAAATCTCAGGAGAGAACAGGAGAGACTGTAGAATTGCTCTATAAGAATATCAGCCTTATAAGAACTAAAATGAGGCCTGAAGGTAAGGTGCAGTTCATCTACTTAAGGCTTTTTAGATTGAAATAAGCAAAAGTAGAGAATTTTCTGATTTCAGTTTCTGGCTATTTATATATAAATTATAAATGAGTAATCATAAGAAACTAAATGTGGGCAAAAATGATATCTTCTAAGAATCAGCTTCTTCCTCTGGAAAATGGAACTAAAAAACCCCACATTTCAGAATTATTGCTGGGATTAAATGAGATAATATATGTCAAGTACCTGACTCAATGTTTGACACTTAATACACGCTCAAGATCATTATTATATAGTGGAGATAATATTTGGGGTATGTGTGCTTATGTGTGTGTAGGAGACAACCACTTGGTCTTTTACATTTTTCTGAATGTGTGACTTTTTCCCCTATTGCACTGAAGCATCCATCCCAGAGAGAGCTGACAGGATTGTTACTAAAGAAATGCAAAGGGAAAGAGAAAGAGATGAAATCCAGCCTTTAGCATCCTAATGGGAATTTCCAGGGCATGGCTAGACAAGAGGCTTGAAAGCCAGACTATCAACAGAGGAAAGACTTTATTAAAATCACTCTCAAGATGCAGAGGGTATAAAGTGGAGTTTTATATAAGGGAGGCCTTACTTAGAACAAAACAGAAATGAGGGAAATTTCATCCCTTTTGATCTGACAAAAATGAGAAGAGACGAAGATAAGAAAGGCAGAACTGTCTTCCTTCTGAAGATTTTATCCAGCAGTTAAAAGGTATTTTATATTATTTAAGATGAATGCCAGCAGCAAGGAGAGGAAACTGTCTTACTGACTGAGGGCAGGGAGAAGGGCTATCAGATTGAGCTGGTGCTGGGGTGCAATTAGGAGCAGAAAACATTAGTGCTTAGCTTCTTAAGCAGGCCTGCTAGTGGTGGGGGCATAGCTGGGATGGGAAAGTGCCTATGTGCTGCGTATCAGGATACACAGGTGGTTACTTCTACACTGTGCCAGTGGGAAATGAGAAAGCTGAAGACTGCAGGGAGGACTACCCCCACCCCAAGCCCTGATAAAGCTGCAAGAGCCAGCCCACCAACCTACAGATCACATCTCAGGAAAGGCCCCACTCAGAGACAACCCTCACAAGAGACATTCCTGGGGCTGTCATAAATTTGGGGACTCTATCTGTCCACTCTTCTGTAGTCTGGACAATCACTGTTATCCATGCCTTGTCTGCAGCCTTTGAGGGGAAAGGAAGAAGGGGAAATGGGCAGTGATTGCAATTATTGTGGTGAGCAAAACTGACCTAATTTCACTAATTTTAGTCCTACCCCTACCCCATTCAAAGCCATCACCACCAATACCACACAAAAGATGAGGGTCAAGGGAAAGATGGGAATGCACTATAAATAAAAAGAAAGAAGCAGTCTCTCTGCATAGCCAATATAAAGAAGGAAAAGTTCATGACATTGCCATGATCAACATTACAGAAGTCATAATAAAACCTAGATGGGAGCAGTACACTCTCAGACCTGAAGTCACCCGTTTCTTTAATGAATCACCGTGCAGAAGCGATGGTGCAAAATTGTGCGTGCCAGAGGAACAAGACACACCTGCCTTGGCACCACCCGTCTGTACTCCAGATGGTTGGAGGTATTGGAAAGTCAAATGATGCTTATGAGGGGGTAGATAGGAAGGGAAATTTCCAAGGTTAGCTGGAGTGAGGAGGCACAGGGAAGCTTACCTGGTAGAGCTTTAAAAACAGCATACACTTTGAAGGCATGTAGAGGAGATTTCTTTCCAATTTGTCCTCTTACTCTCTGTGTAGTCTCTGTTATCGGGTTAGTTGTATCTCCCCAAAAGATGTTGAAATCTTTAGCCCCCAGTACCTGTGAATGTGCCCTCACCTGGAAATAAGGTCTTTGTAGATGATCCACTTGAGATGATTAAAGTGTTTCCCACCCTAACATGACTGTGTTCTTATACAAAGGGGAGACTCGTACGCAGATGCCAACTAGTCCACAAGAGTGAAATAAAAGTCTGGTCATGCTGATACAGCTACAAGCCAAGGCATGCTAACGATGGCCATTAAACTTACCTAGGAGAGAGGCATCAAACAGGTCCTCCTTTTCAGCTTTCAAAAGGAACCAACCTACCAACATCTTGATTTGGGACTTCTGACCTCCAGAACTGTGAAACAGCGAATTTCCCTTGTTTAAGCCAACTACTTTATGGTATTTATTATGCAATCATAGCAAGCTAATACAACCTCTTAACCTGGTTTTCACCAGCAAATTAATTATTTCTCCAAGCCTCACATTGTAAAAGATTTTAGGCAGCTTGTACAAACCCCAAAGCAATAGAACTGTGTTAAAATGGGTAAATAGCTCAGGAGTTACAGAATATGTAAATATAAATAGACAAACTGTGTTTAGAAAATCAGGAAGTCTATTTGATAGAGTTGACCTTCCAGTTTGTCTCTGAACTGCTTAGAAACCAAAGTGAAAGGGTTATGCATTCAGTCACAAAAGTCTCATTACACAAGAGAAAGTTACACAGTTTCTTAAAGGAAGCAAATCTTTTCCTTAGGCATGAATTCTTTTTAATTTTTAATTATTAAATTTTTGTTTTAACTGATATATAAAAGCATAAAGTTATAAGTATTACTGAGATACCATGAAATGTTTACATATATATATATATAAAACATATGTAATGGTTAAATTAGGCTATCTCCTCAAATATTTATCATTTTTCATGGTGAAATTTTTCAAAATCCTTTCTATTAGCCTTTTGAAATGTACAGTGTGTTGTATAGGTTCCCCACTGTGCAGTACCACACCAGAACTTGCTCCCACTGCATTCCACAGTTGAAAAAACACTGGATATTTCTTTGTCATATTTTGTATATAATGTATACTCAGATGTGTGTGCATAACATGGTGACATGGCCCTCAACTTGAAGTTAATACTTGTGCACAGTAGTCTCCCATTTCTTAGACTAATCTTCTAAGCAGAAATAAACAGCAGACATGCATCATTTTCATGAATGAACAGTCTGACTTCCTCTGATCTACTTTTATGTATATATTGGCTATTTTACTTCTCTACTCAAATGACCAAAGAATCAAACAAGATAAGTCAGATGCTCCTCTGCAATAGAAAATTGTTCCTCTTGTTTTTCTTTTTTGTCATTCTTATTTAAATGTCAGTCATTTTTAATATGATTTTCATTACATTTTCAGTCATAGCTTTATAATTCGGTGTCTCACACTATAATGTAGTATATGAAGGCATGGATTGAGTGAGGATAGTCTAAAATGAAACACTTATTCTACACTCTTTGGGAAAAATCTAATCCAGAAAATAAGGTTGATTTCTCCTCACAGAGACAGAATACCTGATACCTTCAATTTGAAGGAGAAATTTATTTTGCTTCACAGTTTGTAGAGGTTTCAGTCCATACTTGGCTGGCTCCAAGGCAGGCCAGCATGGCAGAGGAGAGCTGCCTATGGCAAGGCAGGCAGGAAGCAGAGAGAGGGACCAAGGGAGAGGGTAGGTGTACTTTCCCAGGCCACACCCCTGATGACTCTTCCTCCAGCCAGGCTTCACTTCCTACCATCCTAGCTCTAAACTTATCAGTGAAACGAGTATCACACCCCTCAATCCAGCCACCTGTCAAAAGCCCCACCTATGAAGCTTGGGGGGATGTGTAAATACATATGATAATATTCAGTTGTCCAGGGGTAGAGATGCGTTCTGAGAGAGTCTGTTTCAGGTGTAAACAATTCCGTCAAAGTCTGTTGTTAGAAAAAGCAGATGCATGTATTTCTACAACTTTTTGATGTTGTCAAACTACATGCAATAATGTAATGCTTTTTTAAAAAATATGAGTCCTTTGACTATTTGAAGGAAAACAGTCCCAAAATAATGATCAGACTATTTTGAGCAATAAAAATAGGGCTCACTTTAAAAAATTTCAAGAGATTTCCTAAATTATTTTGTTGTACCGAAAGCATAGCAAATATATGTTATACAACTTATTTGATTCTATCTTTCACTTGTTAATACTCTCTTGGGATGGTAGAAAAACTTTTTCAAATATTTCTTTCCTTGTAGCACCTGAATATGTATTTTTTCAGTTTATTCTGAAGCCTTTCCATTCCCAATTTAATTTTTAAACATTGAGTATAATAGCCAACCCAGTTAAAGGCCCGATTCTATGAATATCAAATAGATAGGTTTTTACAGAAGAGATTAGGAGATGAAAGTGGATAGTTAAATTTGGTAATAACAGTAAATGACCACAGAGGCTACTGTGAATATCACCTGTTCAATTGCCAGTCTGCAGTAATACCTCAGCTGCAAGAATACAAGAGGTATTTAGTGATTTGTTATTGTGTATTTGTCTCCAAGATTTGGAGGGGACATGGCATCAAATGTACAAGCTTTATTTGTAGGATTTCAGACTCTAAGAAACATTTTAGTTCAGATCTTTAAATGCTATAGTAGAGAGAATATTAGAAAATTTGTGACTAGCTCCTGTTGTCTCTACTAGTTATTTTATAGTTGAGAGCCAGAAATAAGTGAAAAAGCCTAATATGTGTGTGTGTGTGTGTGTATGTGCGTGTGTGTGTGTGTGTGTGTGTGTGTGTGTGTGTGTGTAGCTTGGAAGAAGAAACAAATAGTGTGAACACATTTAGTCATACCCTATATTATGGACACATATATTCGTAGTTTAATTTTCTTGAGTAAAGGTTTGTTTTTATTGGTACATTTTTAGATACATATGATTGCATTCATCATAGGGAATTTGTACCTGTACAGGACATATCTTGCTGCTTCTTTTTTTCCTCACTCTCCTCCCCTCCCTTCAAGACTGCTTCCTCTCCTTATTTACAAAAGCCTTGAGTGAAGTTTTGAAATATTTTATCCCAAATTACTCTATTTTTCTATTCTTCAGCTTTTTCCTCACAGTTCTTTCTAATGTAGTTGAAAAGAAATTGTGGGAGATGACTGTTCCTTGCACAGAGAGAGGATTAACTGAGCTGTCTGTTTTCTAGTTTTACAGCTAGAAGGTGAATTACTTTATCTTATCTTTGGGAGGCTTTTCCTTTCTTAATAGTATATCCTTTGTACTCAGTCACATGCACCAATATTAACTAGCACATCTTGAAATTTTCTTACAAATTACACCTGTGCAACTTCCACCCAGATAATGATAAGGAACAATATCATTACCTAGCTATTCTCTTATGTCTTTTACCAGAAAATAACTCTCTGTAATATAAATACTAGTCAATCTTATATTATGCTACTACTCATTTTTTCTATGAACTGAAAATAAATTGACTCAGAAAAATGTGTTCTTTGTATCTCATTTCCTTTTCTGAGTATAAAGATGTTTTCTAATTTCATCTATTTTTTTAAGTATCAGTATTTTTTATTGGTCTGTTATATTCTATTACATGAATGAAGGACACATCATTTATTCCTTCTCATATTGATGGAGATAGAAGCTCATACTAGCCTGGGGCTGTTTGAGGTAAAGCAATTCTAAATATTGTCGTATATGTCTTTTGATGGACTTGCCCATTTACTTCTCATGGGTCTATATATAGTAGTGGAATTGCTACAAGCAAACTTATACTTAGCTTTAGTTGTCACTACTAAACTGTTTTACAAACAGGTTTGATTGAATATCCTTTTCATGAGGAGCCTCTTTTTATTTGCCCCAGTAAAAATTAGCTTGCTTTTCCTTTTCCCTTCTTAATTTGAGTACCCCCTTCATATCCTACATACAAGTACTTTGTCATGTATGTTTGTTGCAAACATGATCTTTCATTCTGTTGCTTGCCTATTCTCTTTCTTAATGATGTCTTTGATGCACATGAAATTCTTACTTTTGGCAGAGTCAAATTAACTATTTTCTTTTTATAGTTGGTTCTTCCTGTGATCTGCCCATTAATACATTGCCTACTCCTAAATCATGAAAATATCTTTCTATTTAACCCCTAGATTGATATTTTAATTCTGTATTTAGACCTATGTTTCTATGGGGCTTGGGAACTGTGGATTGAACCAAGGGCTTCTGCACTGAACTATATAACATCCCCAGCCTTTTAAAACTTTATTTATTTATTTATTTATTTATTTATT
>NW_004955463.1:8380254-8384133 GCF_000276665.1 Chinchilla lanigera
CTATTGTAAAGAGTATCCCTTCACCAACTGATTTGTGTAGGTGACTGTGTCATAAACCATACAACTGTAAGTCAACTTCTATTCTCTGTTTTGTTCCTTTGCTCTAGTGTTGTCTTTACTGTCAAACTCCTCCAACTTGTTCTGTGTTCAAAATAGTCTAGGCTCTTTTAAATCATTTTTATGTAAATTTGAGAATCAGTTTGACAGTTCCCTCTCTATACAACAAGAAGATCTTCTAAGGTTTTGAATTGCATTAAACCTATAGATAAGTTTGTTGGAAGCTGACATCTTAAAAATAGATCATGCTCTCCAATCACTAATGGCATCTATATTTATTTAGCGCCTTTTCCCTAACTAATGGTTTCTATTTTGGAATAGAGTTCTTAATATATTTTAATTTGATTTATTCCTGGATAGTTGATATATTGATGCTATTCTAAATGATATCATAACTTTATTCTAATTTTTAATTGATGTCTTATGAGGAACAATAGATTTTTGTAGATTGACCTTGCTGACATTCTTGCTAAATTCACTTAATCATTATAGCTTTTTCTGCATTTTATATGAAAATGCTGTGTGAATAGTGATGGTATTATATTTTCCTTTACAGTCCATGTGTATTTTCCTTCCTTCTTTGCCTTTTCGCTATGGCAAAATCCTCTTGTGTAATGTTGAATTGGTAGCAGCAAACATTCTTTTCTTATTCCTAGCATCAGTTCATATTGTCATCTTATGAATTTCCTATTCAAACAATATTTTGTACTTGATGAAAATGTAATAATATACTTTGGACATTTCAAATTTAGCTTAATTATTTGCTGTCCACATGATTCCCCCCCCTGTAAAAAGACAATTTATAACATATGTTCCATTGTTTAGAAAGCAAATACACATATTTCAATATATCTTTGTATTTCACTTTCAATTCTAGAAAATATTTGTTAGGAATGCATAATTTATGAATTCATATGATGCTTTAATGTCTATCCATTTGTTTGGGATTCACTATTGTTTTACCTCATAAGATATTTTATATTAATATTTTTCTTCTGTGCATTGAGAACATAATAAATTTAAAGAAAGGATTTATCTTAAATTCCTTTGCATTTCTTTAAGGCAATTAGCATAATGCTTTCTCACAATAAATTCAAATTAATAACTTTAAAGAAAAAAGTCTATTATTATCTTCTAAACACTACTATATGCTAAAACTATCACTTAAATAGCACTGCGTTTAAGTATAATGCTGCTGCAATAAACATTGAAAATATATCCAAAATTAATTTTTTTAGAGAAGTCTCACTTAAAAATCTATTAACCAAACACTAATGTGCAACCAGGCATGTGAACATATATAGATTTCAGATATGTCAAAACGCTTGAACTCCTTCGAAGTTATCAAAAAATACGTCTATTGATCTCACTACTTTATATAACCTAAATTCTGATTATGTCATCACATGGGCTTATAAACTTTAAATTTAAAAGTAAAATGTAAAGCAGTACTCATTGGTATACTTTTTTATAAAGTGTTCAACAGAGAGGAAATAAAGCAAACATTTTGTTGTACTTCTTTCATTCTTCTTTCTTCTCATTTTTGCTTTTTTCCTTAACCATGCGTTAACCTGGTTTCCAGGTTTCCCTAGTGAGTAATAGTAGTCAGAAAGATATTGTGACTAGGAAATGTTAAAAGTATTCTATGATTATGTTCTTGGGTTGAAAAATTTTTATTGTAAGTGAAAGCTTACATATATTTTTATTGTTATATCAGGTCTTTTTCAACATTTTTAATTACACACACATAGCACTATTCATGCCTCATTTACTCTTCTCATTATATCTTTCTCCATAATTTCACCTGTTTTCAGTGGTAGAGTTGGGTATTTCAGTGTCTATAATGTGTTTGATTGTATTCAAGTCCCCTATCACCTGAATCTTTATCTCCTTTTCCTCCTTCTTCCCTTCCTCTTGTCTAATAATATCCCTTCTACTTTCTTGTATCATTTTTAGATTTCATAAGCTAGGTAGAACATGTGGTACCTGTCTTCTTCACTCTGTTTTATTTTACTCAACATAATGATCTCTACATCTGTACATTGAGCTGCAAATTTCAAAATTTTGTTCTTTTATATGACTGAATAATGCTTACACACACACACACACACACACACACACACACACACACACACTTTTTTTTCTTCATGCATCTGCTGATGGGCACCTAGGCTGGTTCCATATCTTGGCTATTGTACATTGTCCTGCAGTAAACATGGATATGCAGGTATGTCTCTGAAATGCTAACTTTAATTCCTTTAGGTATATACCCAGGTAGTTCAGCTGGATCAAATGGTACTTCTGTTTTTAGCTTCTTGAGGAACCCCAATATTGATTTTCATAATGGCTGTACTAATTTACATTCCCATCAACAGTGTAGACAGGTTTCTTTTTGTCTACATCCTTGTCAGCATTTATTGTGTTTAAAATATTGATGATAGCCATTTTTATTGGAGAACAATGAAATTTTCATGTAGTTGTTTTTTGTTTTTGTTTTTGTTTTTTGTGGGTTTTATTTTTGGTACAGGGGATCAAACTCAGGATCTTGTGCTAGCCAGGCATGCACCATACCATTGAGCTATATCCTCAGTCATGTACGTTTTATTTGTATTTCCCTAGTGGGCAAATAAGTTAAACTTTTTTTTGGTAGGCTTATTAGCCATTTGTGTTTCTTCATTTGACAAGTGCCATTTCTTGTGCCCATTCCTTGATTGGGCTATTTGATTTTTTAGTGTGAAGGTTTTGGAGTTCTTATTATATTCTAAATATTAATAATCTCTTGGAAGAGTAACTGGCAAAAATTTCCTCCCATTCTATAGGTTTTCTTTTCACTCTGTTCATGGTTTCCTTTGCTGTATATAATTTTTTTTCCTTTGTTGATTATTACTATTATTTCCTGTGCTATTGGAGTCCTCTTTCAGGAAGCCTTTGCCTATGTCTTCAATTGTTTCACCTATATTTTTAATCATTTTCTTTATTCCTGAGATACAAGAATGGTTCAACATATGCAAACCAATAAACATAATATACAACACAAGTAGAATAGAAGATAAAAGTCATGCAAACATCTCAGTTGAAGGAGAAAAAGTCTCTGACAAAATTCAACATCCCCTCCATGATAAAAGCCTTGAAGAAAGTAGGTATTGAGGGATCATTGCTCAATATAGTGAAAGCCATATACAACAACACCACATCCAATGAATAAGGCAAGAGTGGAAGCATTTCTTCTAAAGTTAAAAATGAAGCAAGAATGATCACTGTCACCATATCTATTTAATGCAGTTTGTGAAAATATAGCTAGAGTAACTAGGCAAGAGAAAGCAATAAAAAATTATAACATAGGAAAGAAAAAGGTCAAATTATCTTTGTTTGTAGGTGATGTGATCCTATACTTAGAAGGACCTACAGAGTCCACCAGAAGACTTTTTAGTAAGTTGAGCAAAATAGCAGAAAGTAAAATCAACATTAAAATAAATGGCTTTTCTATACTGGTTACAGACTGAGAAAAAATCAGGAAAATAATTGCATTCACAGTATTCAAAAAAACTGACAGATCAGTCTAACCAATAAGATGAGATACTTCTACAAGGAAAATTACAGAATACCAAATAAATTGAAGAATGTGATAGAAGATGGAAAGATCTTCACATCAACTGGTAGAATTAACATTGTTAAAATGGCAGTATCACCAAAAGTATACCAATTCAATGCAACCCTCATCAAAATACCAATGCTGTTCTTCACAGAATAAGAAAAACAATCCTAAAATTCTCAGGGAAACACAAAATAACTACAATAGCCAAGCAACTCTAAGCAACAAGC
>NW_004955463.1:8385688-8396914 GCF_000276665.1 Chinchilla lanigera
GTGAAACCACTGTGGAAATCAGTTTGGAGACTCCTCAGTAAATTAGGTCTAGAGGTCCCATTCAACTCAGCTATTCCCCTTCTGGGTATTTTCCCAGAAGATCTGAAAACATCATATCACAGCAATATATATGTACCCATGTTCATAGCAGTGCAATTTGTAATTGCTAAACTGTGGAAGCAACCCAAATGTCCATCAACTGAGGACTGGTTAAAAAAATGGTTGTACTTTTATATAATGGAATATTACCCAGCTATAAAAAAGGATAAACTCGAGGCTTTTATAGATAAATGGTCAGAACTAGAGACCATACTCCAAAGTGAAATAAATCAGACCTGCATGTGTAAGAATCATATTGTATCACTAGTGTAAGACCTGAAAGAGTGAATGAAAACTAGAAGGTATGATAGACATTGTGAAATGAAAGGAAAATGCTCAAAAATAAAGGGCAACTGGGGTGTGGGAAAAAAGAAGGGAAAGAAGGGGGATATTATGTATGTATGTATATACAGGATAGCTAACATAGTTGTACTACTGTCTTCTATTGCTCTACAGAAAGGAACAGTTAATGATTACTTGTTTTATCAATCTTGTGTGTCTTTATTTTCTTGGGAAACCACTTTGAAGATATAATAAGTAATACAACAACCATTGTTAACTTCCTACAACTTTGTCTGTAACTCTTGTTTTGTTTGTATTGTTCTTATGCTACTTTATAAATGGATGTCTGTTTGTTAATATGTTTTCCTTGTTTTATTTCTTTAAACAAAAAAAAATAAATCTTCTATTCAAAAAGTAAAGTGGTCGTTAGACATTTCAAAGGAGGAAATTACATAAGAAGAGTTTTTTGTTCAAATATGAGACTTTGCTTCAGTTATAAAGTGCCTTCTTGAATCTTGCAACTCTTTATCTAGTTCATTCAAAAGTATATGTTATCAACATGCCTAGTGCACTGTACTGTTCTCAGCCACTTCTCAGTCATATCAATAGTGCCTTTATTTCTTCCTCTGCCAAGCTAAAAATTGTATACACATATACACACATAAACACACATACTCTTGTAAACATATATACACATACACACACATATATATATACATGTATCACAGCCGTATTATGTATGAATATGTCTACATGTACACATATATTTATGATTTGAACTGAATTTTAATGGATATTTATTCTGGTTTCTAATAATTGAGGACTCTTTTCTGAAATATTTCTTAAAAGTGGCCATATTTATTTAACAAGAAACACATGTGCATATGTATCTGTAACATTAAAACTATAACATGTAAAGGTGAATCTAGCATCAGAGATCTCTATTAGATGTTATAAAATATTTCCAAATTAAATACACATGTTTTATCCTAAATACTACTGCAGTTTAGTAACAGCAAGGGATAGGAAATTCTTCAGAGTAAATAGAACAGTATTAGTTTATCTGAAAAGTTTTACTGAGATAGTATTTTAGTATAATTTCATTTTATATGATGTATACAAACATCTAGTCCTGTATAATGTCAGTACTCTGCTAAAAAATAATGTAGCTCTACACCTTACAGTAGCACATATATGATTTCACTGAACATGGTATAATAATTTCACATTTGAAATGAATGGCTTTACAGTATCTCAATGTTTGAACATTTTTTTTAATTCCCTTATCCATTGGACCAAAGAGTTTATGGTAAATGTTATTACTCTAACTCAACAGTAAAGAGATTTAACATAATCACAGCTTAATGTGCATGGGAGCATAGCTTTCAAAATTTGTTTCAATGTAACTTTTTATATTATCTTATTACATTTGTACTCTACCCTTTACTGCACTCAAGATAGATGCATATGCATATGTTTATGCACATATTTTCAATGTTAGAAAATCATTTATGACCATGTGTATCAAGAGATTTAGATGTTTAACTGGGTCATGTCTTAGGGAATTGTTAGAATGTACATTTGGAATGTTTACACTGATTTCAGTTCTAAAATTGAATTTCACACATGCTACCTGATATTTCCTTTTGAATTCCTTTAGAACCATATTGCTCTTTCTTGATCACATAAAGAAATGGCTAAAGGAAAAAAGTGGAAGGATGTTTTAGAATCTATACTTTCTGAGCTTTTCTTTAAAATACAGAAAGCACAAAATCCACAAAATTGGGATAAAACTTGATTTATAGTGCAGCAAAAAAACCTCCAGAATTTGCAGGAAAGGATGCGAGCAAATTCTGTAACAGCTGCAAGTGAGTATGATGGACTCTGCCTTTGCTGGCAGTTCATCTGCTCTGTGTGCAGCTGCAGGGAAGAGCTTCCCCAGCTTTTCTGCAGAAACTAGTCTTGGCATTTTGATTGTTGAGGTGAACCCACTGGTGACCAGCTGCTGGGATTGCAAACCAGGAGCCTCTCTAGTCCTTCCAGATTGTTAGGGGAAAGGGTGAGGGAAGGAAGTTCTGATTTACCCAGGGAGAGGAGCACTGCTACTGAGATTCCAAAGACACCTGCATAGAATGCTTTAAGTGGAGAAGCAAGCGGTCAAATTTCTCTGGGAGAAGGAAAATACTTAAAGCAAGATTCTTTAGGCTTCATTTCAGTATGGGAAACTCACAGAAAAAGTGTAGCTGCTGGTTAATATTAAGCTTTCCCTAGAACAATATGAGCAGTGAGGGGGTGAAATTACAGGCACCATTGATTTGACATGAACCTGTTCCCCTATGTTGATTGGAATTATTGCTGGGTAAATTTAATTCCCAAGCCACAGAAGTAAGCACTAGAAGGAAGGAGAACAAGGAACTTCCAATTGTATACCCAAGAGGTTGCACAGGATGTCACCTCTTTGATGTCTTTCAAGTCATTTATATGTATGAAGTCATGCTTCAGCAAGTCATTTCCAAGCGCTTTCCCTAGCAGTTTCTGTTGCATTCTGTGTTTTTGATTAATAATTTCATTCCATTGAAACTTACTTCTATAGTATTAACTTCCTGAAAAGAGAGAGCTATAGCCTCACACTTTTTTCCCTGCAAAATTATAAGAGCTTCACTACTGCAGTGAGTGAATGGGAAGTTCCAAAGTGAACCTCTAAGTTCAAGAAAGCAGATCAAAATGAACCCATGACCTGAAACTACACAATTCCAAATTTTGAGGGGTGGGCAAAGAGGAAAACCACATATCCTGCAGAGAGGGAGGAAAGGACAAAGAAAACAAGCCTTAAGCATTCTCTGCTCTAATATGCTCTGGCATGGAGTTATTAGGAGTGGAACTGATGTACATAATGCCTTGTATATTTTGGAAGATGGTCGAGGGAATAGCCTTGAAATCCAGTGGAGATTTATTAAATTACAGTTACTTCAAGCTTCATGTTCCATCTTTACCAAGCATCATAGTTAGTTGGCATCTCTGAAGTTCCTAGGGGATTCAAAAGGATGGAGTCAATGTTTCAGAACCATGAAATCCAAAAAGAAGTAAAAATCTGAATGAAGAGCCAGTCACAAAAAGCCCCAAAATTAAAATCTTTGCTAATATAAGTATTTCTCCTGCAAAACAATATTCTAGTATCTCACTGAAAGTGAGTGAAAATAATTCAAAAGTGAAGAGAAATTGAATAATGAATGAATGAATGAATGAATGAAGTTCCTGTAGTTCGGAATTTGTTTAGAAATTATTTGTGAGTTGTTCAATATTTCTTGTTTAAATAGCTGAGATGTGCGTATCTACAGCTGCAGTCAGCTCTCTGTGTTTGTGGGATCTGTATCCATGGTTTCAATCAACTGTGGCTTGAAAATATTCAGAAAAAAACATCAAAATTGTGTCTGAACATGTATGGACTAGTTCTTCAACTATATAACAATTGTTTGCATAGTAGTGAGATTTTATGTATTATTAGACATGATTTAAGATATATAAGAGGATGTGCATCTATTATGCAAATTCCTGCACCATTTTATGTAAGTGATTTAAACACCATGGATTTTAGTATCCATGGTAGAGTCCTGGAACCAATCCAGTACCCCTTGGATACTGAAGCATGACTGCATAGAGTTATACAAACATATAAGTTTTTCAGAAGGAAGAGTACACAGTTGTGGTTACTTTCAGGGAATGGGAATGGAGTGTTGGAGAAGACAGGAAGTCTGTTACTTTTCATTGTATATTTTTCTGCTGAGTTTGAGAGAATGTTTTATGCTTTAAATGTTAAAATCCTGAAATATATATAGATTAAAACATAGCGTATCTACTTTTCTGTTTCTCATAATTAACCTTACATTTTTGCTTGCGCATGTTCCCTTTCATGTTCTCTTAGAAAATTTACTGTTTTGCTAAAAGTAATTTACACAGGGCATTAAACTTGTAAAAATAATCACTCACATCAAGTTACTCAGAGAGTTTCACAATTAGTATCAGTTATGTAGATTCTATGACATATACATTTCTGGGTAAAAGGATGGAAAGATGGAAAGATCTTTGGATAGATGGGTGGATGAATAGATGGATAGAAAAGATAGAGATAGATGTAGTACTAGTTCTAGAAGTTAAGTCTAGTTCTACACACTAAAATCATGGTATAATTGATGTTTTAACTTTGCAAAAGACTAAAATTTATGTTTTATTTTTAGAGGGAACTGTTCACTTCAAACAACTTATTTTTCACTTTAAGATACATCTTTTCCTAAAAGTTGCAAACTTAAACTTATCCTATAGTGTTTATTTATCCTATAGTATTTAGTTATCCTATAGTATTTATACTACAGTAGAGTAGCAAATAAGCCCCAAATCACAGTGTTCAATGAAGGCCTTTTTCTCCTTTGCAAAATTTCCTTTGTTTGTTTCTTTTTCTGTGCTTTTATGAAACATTGAACTTCACTTCATGGTTTTTAATGAGACAACATTTATAGTGTGTCCAGGTTTTTCATTGCAAGTTTTATGTTTTTAATTCATTAATTTTCTCTAAAATTCTAAAGAACATGGTTCTCAGGGTTAGGAAATGGAAACCGTACAACAACCTGTATTTTGTCCAAGTTGTCTGGCTCAACTCTTCATGAATGTTTCTCTTCTTCCAGTGAGCAAGTGCCACAGGACAAAGCACGTGCATCTCCGAATTCACATGTATTTATCAGGCATATGGATTAGGGTTCAGTCAAGAAAATTTGTAAGTATTTTTCAAATTCTTGATCATAAGGAAGATCATAAAAATGTGTTAGGACAGAAAATTTAAAGCAATGATGAGGGGATCAATGCAACCATTTAATGTTTGATTTTGAATTCAGTTTCCACATCTGTAGGAGAGATTTGCTTACATATTTTGTAAGACCACTTCATGATTTTGCATTATTTTTATTTGTTTTTGTTTTTGTTTTTTTTTGGTTTTTCTCCGGTACCGGGAACCGAACTCATGACCTTGCGCTTGCCAGGCAGGCGCTTTGCCACTGAGCTAAATCCCCAGCCCGCATTATTTTTATTTGGAATTCACATTCAATTCATTTGATAGGTGTAGTGTATACTGAATGAATGTGAAATGACTAGCTAAAATAAACCCTGGGTTAATAGCTACTGTTTTTCTTTTTTATTAGAATACATTTGCAGTACATAATGTTTACAATTATTGTGGTAAGTTGGCCCATGTACCAAAATCCAATTTTAATTTTTTTTCAACTCCTGCCCTTGCCCACCTACCCTGCTCCAACTCTTACTCCTCTTTCTTTTGCAAAAGTTCTATTTTCACCATCATTTTCCCTGCATTTTTTCTATCTCCTTTCCTCCCGTCCCATTTCCTCCATTTTATGTATGAAGTTTCAAAACCTAAGCAGTCTAGTGTAAATTTTTTTTTCAACATGTTTGACCTGGGTATTTTAACTGTAGTTGTAAGATTTCTCCTGTAGTAGAAATGGAAACACAGTATATTTATATATTGAAAAAATGTCACTTTCAATTGGTTCATCTAGTAACTAACCTTCCGACTGATGGCTAGTGAATGAAGAAAAAATTTTTTTCAGTAAACATATTTTCTGGAGCAGAAATAATTTTATAGGAGGATTCATAACTTTGTCATATAGATTTAGGAATATTATTCACTCCTAAAAATAGCATCCATATACAAAGATAATTATTTCAGCACAACTTTTGCTAAATTTTCCCTTTCATTGACAAAATACTTCTTTAAAGTCTCTTTTTATATTTGATTAAAGTAAACAAAATATTCTTTGTGTATGTCATTTTGCTTTAACACATTTTTCTTTTTTTTTATTTTAAAGATAAAAGGAGGGAAACATTAACAGACATACAACATTTTACAACATATCACAAGCACAATACAGACAATACAGAGTTACAAACAAAGTGGTAGGGAATTAACAATGGTGGTTGTATTACATATTGATATCTTCAAAGTGGCTTCTCATGAAAACAGATATAGACATGCAATACTGGTCAACCAAAGACTCATTGACAGTTTCTTTCAGCATAGAAATAGAAGACAGAACAACCATGTTATCTATCCTGTATATACATACATACAAAATTTCTCCTTCGTTCCCTTCTCTTTTCCCACATCCCAGAAGCCCTTTACTCTTCAGTGGTTTCCTATCATTTCACAGTGTCTATCATACCTCCGAGTTTAAATTAACTCTTTCAAGTTTTACACTAGTGACACAATGCGGTGCTTGCACATGTATGTTTGATTTATTTCACTTATGAGTATGGTCTCTAGTTGTGACCATTTAAATATAAAGGCCTCGAGTTTATCTTTCTTTACAGATGAGTAATATTCCATTATATAACACATTTTTCTTTGTACTTTTCACACCCTTTGTTATATCTGGATCAAAGATGATTTAAATGCTGTGCATAATTTTCAACATTTTCATATTAGTGAAATTTTCAATTAGAAAGTTAGCATTTTGCCATTATTAATTTATTCTTACATGTGTGAAGAATTTCTAAGAAGGAGTTTTGAAAGTCTCATGAAGTAACAGGTATAAAATATTTAGTAACTGAATACAATTATCTACAAAAATTATATTTAAAATTTTGAAAGCTAACTCATGGGAAAAGTTCCACAATTTTTTAATTATGATATATAATCTACTATTCAGCATTATATTATTTTTAAATTTGGTGAGAGTTAATTGACTCTAAATGCTTTTCTTTTTTCTATTATTTAAATAAAAAACTCACTTTATATTAATTTTAACTATTAATCTATATTTTTGCTTATTTCTTTTAAAAGGTCTTAATTTTTACATTAATAACTTCACCATCAATTATTATAGCATTTTACTTTTAAATAATCAACATACACCTGTACTTTAATTCTGATATATTTTATAATGTATAATAATGCACACGAGAGCATAGCTAATTGAATCTGTTCATAATGTATGTGAACATACTCTCAGATAGTCACAGTAAACTGTGATGATAGCCTTCTTTATTTCAGAGATAAAATGCTGTGGATTTAATACAATGATGATCTATAAATCATATATTAAATGTTCAAGTTTGAAAGTATTGGAAATGACATCTGTGTTGGAATTTGACAAATATGCTATCTCTAGGCTAAAAATGAGTTTAAAGATACAGTGGATTTTGACCAGATACAGATACTAAAAAAAAGACAGATGTGGTGGTACATGTCCGTAATCCTAGCTACTCAAGAGGCTAAGACAAGAGAATAAAAAGTTGAGGCTCAGCTTTGGCAATTTAGGGAGACCCTCCCTCAAAATCGAAATGTGTGAGGATGTAGCTCAGTGGTAGAGTTACTCTGGCTTAAATCACCAATTCTTTTTTAAAAAGTCAATCTGATGCTAAAGTGCGAATTAGTGTATTTTTTTGTTTTTGTTTTTTTTAGCAACTTCAGCTTTAAACTCTAACCCCTTTTCTCAGACTCTTCCACATAGCATATAAAATATTCATTCATACTTGCAGATAATTTTTTAAAAACTCACTGAAGAGTACTGCATAGCTAGAGAGGAAATAATATCTGTATTAGTCAGCTTTCCTGTCACTGAGACAAAATATACATCAACAATTTAAAGGAGGAGAGGTTTTTGTTTGCTCACAGTTCCTACAGGTTCAGTCCATAGTCCATAGTCCATAGTGCAAGGCAGAAACAGCATGGTAAGGGAAAGCCATTTCCTGCATAGTGAGCGGGAAGCAAAGAGAGTAGGGAACAACCATAGATGAGAATATACCCCAGTTATGCCCCCAGGATCCTACCTCTTCTGACAGACGAGATTTTTAGGGGATATTTTAGATCTAATGCACAGCAGCATGTCTCTGGGACCTGTTTTAGAGACAATAATATGTAGCTCTTCTTTGTAGATGATAATTTGCTTCTTTACCACTGATTGATTCCTTCCACTAAATCTACATAAAGTCCTCAGTGTACCTCTGTCATACTTTGGCATTGTTTAAGGTTAGAGAGGGGGATGGGGGATGAAGTAAACAAAAGGCTGTAAGTATCTCTCATCTCGCCTCTTAAAGTACGTGATTCTAGGCAGTAAATTATTTTTTAATAAACCACTAAGCCCCAAAACAAAATTAACTATCCAGTATGGATACTAGCAAAGTTCAACTATGGATATTTCCCTCTGTCAACCCACCTGGGAGGGCCAATTATTCTGTGTGCCTGCAGTGTGCCCCTCTACTAACATCACAGGTTACTTAATGCTAAAGTGAGAGCTCTTCTTTGGTCCTTAGGCTGTTCCCTGATTGCCAGCAGCCATTACAGTGGTGAGATAGTGCCGTGGTCAGGTTGGGCCTGTGAGGACAGTGCCAGCCCCTGGTGCCACTGTGGTCTTGTAAGCTTCCCACTCCCATGGCTGCCATCCAGTCACCCCAGCACTGTTGCTGAGGGCAGCATCCTCTGGATCCAGGCCAGCCAGGACTTTGAGTTCATCTCTCCATGCAAAGTTGGTCACGTGGCCTTTCCCAGTTCTTTAATTTTTGTGACTATGCAAGTAAAAGATCTCCTGGGATGATAAAAGGAGAAGTTTTGCAGCCCCACCAAAGGATTCTTTGTTATTTAGTCCCTCAGATCACTGCTCCTGACAAGCTTTTCTCTGCCCTAAGCAGCTGTACCTCACATGCTATAGAATGCCCCTTTCCTGCTTTTTTGCAGGTGCACATCATACAGTGGCAGAGTAATCCTCAGCATTCATTTTGTGGGGTTCGCATTCACAGTGAGGTAGCAGCCTTCTTCACATTAAGTGAACAAATGAGGTTTGTGTTTACCCTGCAAACACTGCTGGAAGCAGAAGTGAACAGACAAGTAACAAGAACCTGTACTGTGATGATGATTTCTTTTGTCTGTTGGCTCCTTATTTTATTTTGCATTCTAATGGAATTAGAGGAAATAGAGAAATGTTCAGAAAGTGCTTGTATTTACCATTAGTTAAACTGTATAGTTTTATACTTTTAGAAGTATGATCCTAAGGTTTGGAATTCTGATTCAGCATGAACTTTGAAAGGGAAGTGATATTTTGGAACTCACCCTGCTGTTACCGAGGCTGAAGGCGATTAGTGCTCTGAGCAGTCAAGGCTACAGAGAGAATTTCATTTTGCCATGGGCTATTAAAAAGGAAACTAGCCCCACCTGTTGTTCAAATTCATTTTGCTTATATGCAAGAGGAATACTGTCCTTGGAAGCATCTCTTCCAGTGGGGGTTTCTCCTGTTCTAAGCAGCATCAAGAAATCATCTGGATCCTCTGAGAGAAGTTTAAGGGAAAATTACATTTAGAAATGCGTCATGAGGGCCGGGGATATAGCTCAGCAGCACAGCGCCTGCCTGACAAGTGCAAGATCCTGAGTTCGATTTCTGGTACAAAAAATAAAGGAATTGTGTCATGAGAATGCAGAGTGACCCAGGAAGTAGTTGGGAATGTATAGTTTAGTCACAAAGTATCTCCAAGTTATGAGATGTTTGCTTTGCTTTGTTTTATAATTGCTGCTATGAAAACTAAAAGTGAACTGTTTGTTTTTCATTAATTTCTCATCTGTGTTCTAGGGCTTCACTTACTAACTGTTATCTCATTTGAGTCTCAATATCCTTATTTGTAGAATCATATTAATAATAACTGATAGACATTGTGGGTAAAACAGATACCATATAAATCAGATACATAAAACAATTAGTCTATTTATTGATATAATAGTAGTCCTTCAATAGATGGTTTAGTCTTCTCCCTTTGTATATCTTAGCCTATGGCTGTTATCCTAACATTCTTCTCAAATAACTCAATTTCAATCATTAGAAACTGTTTTATTTCATGAAGCCAATAGAGAAGGAGGCAATGGAAAATGTATTGGGTATGTTTACTTTCATGCTCAGATGCTTTAGCAAACAACAATTAGAGAATTAGAAAAATGCAAACAGAGGTATTGTTTTATGTTTTTTAAGCATATTTTTATTATTTTTGCAGAATTGGAGATAAAATTGGACAAGGAGATCATAGGCACATGATCCATTCAGGGACTTGTGCAAAAATTAAACATTTCAGAAATTGATTGAATTTGACAAAAATTATTAAGCACTTCTCTGGCCCAAGCACTGACTTGTATCTCCACACCTCAACCCTGTGAAAAGCCAGGCTCTTTCTGCACTTTATTTTATTCCAGTACCTAGCACCAAAGCAAGGACCAGAGTTCAGAACTGAATAACAGGTGGTCTGTGGAGGACAATACTTTTTTTTCAAAAGCCTAGAGTTATCACAATATGAGTAAATTACAAGGACTATCTTGAGGCATTTGGAAATGACGTTAGAATTTCCATATCCTTAGTTTATTATTTGAGCACCTATTTACAAATGTATGTTTTATTTTTATTTATTGTTGTCATTTTAATGCGAATAGTAAAAAAAGAATAATAGCAAACTACCAACATCACAGATATAAACAAAACAAAGCAAGAACATTAAAAGTGATACAGGGTTTCAAAATAAAATAATAGGAATTAACAGTGGTTGTTATATTACATATTGTTATCTTCAACCAATTTGCACAGATTACCAGATGTAAGAATGGAAGAGTGATCAAAATATTAAAGAGAATAAAAAGAAATTAAAAAAAAACATTACAGATGATACAGAGTTTCATTAGACAAGATAGTAGAAATTCACCAATGGTTGTTATATTGCATATTGTTGTCTTCACATCAGTTGCTCAGATAACCAGACATAAGCATTACATAACTAATCCAAATATAAAAAAAAAATTAGGAATTACATGTT
>NW_004955463.1:8397014-8425191 GCF_000276665.1 Chinchilla lanigera
ATATATATATATTTGCCTTCTTTCATATGTTTTATTTCAATCCTCATAAATGATTTAATAGGATTCGAGCCCATTACTGTGTTTTAAAAGGTAAATATTGCCAGCTTAAAATTCAGGAAAGCCTGACATGCGGATGCCTGTGCAAATGCAAGAGAAGATTGACCACATGCCCAACGCCTGCTGTTTATTTTGCTGCTGCCTACTAAATTTTAAGATTTAGCTTGAGTACCAAGAGATTTGCTGAGAGGTAGATGATTTTACCACTTGAAGTGTTCCTAAGTCTTCAGTTGTGCTGGGCTTTATATAGAAAATAATCAGAGGACAAATGTATAAACTTTTTGTTCTTGTGGTGTTCTTCTCCTCCTCTTCTCCTTCCACCTTTCTCCTTTCCCCTTTTATGCCCCCTCTTCTTCTTTATTCTCCTCCTCCTGCCTTCCCTCCCTCTTCCCACACTTTTCCTCTCGCTCTCTTCTTTTTTTTTTTTTTTTTCCTCTGGTACCGGGAACTGAACTCACGACTTTGCACTTGCCAGGCAGGTGCTTTTGCCACTGAGCTAAATCCCCAGCCCCTCTCGCTCTCTTCTTGATACTAGCAATGAACCCAGAGCATTTGCACTGAGATATACCCCCACCCCCCTTTTTAAATTTTTGGAAAGGGTCTCACCAAGTTACTTAGTTGCCCTGAGTGGACTTGAACATGCAATTCTCCTGCCTCAGTCTCTCAGAATGCTGAGATGGCAGGTGTGCATCACCACACCTGGCTTCTTGCATTATTTTTGAAACTACACAAATGATCTTGTTGCAAAATTTCTAACATCTAACAATGTGAACAACCACAAATTAACTTCTCAGTGCTAAGACATTGTTTTATAATGTAGATAACATAACTATTTAGACACTAGTTATCTGGTTTATAATTATTTTTGTAGAACAAGAGTAAGTGAAAGCTTTCCATGACTGAAGTTGATAAGTGAATGTGAAAATCAAGACATGGGCAGTTTGTCTCTCCTTAGTCAGTTTCTCCATAAAGATGACTACCAGCAGCATCAATCCTTCTTAATTACCACTGTTCTGATGGGCCCTACTCCAAAGTCATCAAAGAAGTCCCAGTTTGGTGTAAGATAAATAGACTGAAACCTGCCTCTTTCACTTAGTACAATTTAGCAGGCTTGGACATAAATTGATGCATTCGGTTTTTAAGACCTTTAAAAAGTAAAGAGTTGCAGATGAATTGAGAAAAACCAGAACTGAAAATAAAGCAAAACTAAGTGTGAACTGATCATATTTTTCCTCTGGAGATACCTAACCTTGAACTGGGGAAAGTCAAGCTGATACCAGTGTGGATAGACAGAGGATAAAAAGAAGTTGTCCAGCTTGTTTCAAAAAGTGGAATAAAGCTCTAGCTTTCTGGCTATAGCATTGAAAGGACGAGCTACAGATAACCACATGTACAGTGGAAATTGCAGAAAAAAGACCATGGAAACTTTTCCTTTTAATGAATGCCTATGTTTATTCTCAAATTTCATGTAAGCATTCTGAAGACTTCAAAAAATAATTTAGCAACCATTTTAAATTTCTATCATTTTGTCTTGAGGTCATGTATCATTTTTGTTGTTTTTGTGCTGCTTTGATTTTGTCTTCATTGTTGTTTTGTCGGTTTTTAAATTTTTTTTTAGATAAAAAAAGAAATAAACTTTGATGTATAAATACTCAGGTTCCAGACTCATTATTGGGTGACACAACAAACAAGGGGTATGGATCCCCGTAGTGCTAACAAAAGTTTGAAAAGGGAAATGATGTTAAAACAGAGGAGAAAACAACAGAACAAAACTACTACACTGGTAAAACGTAGAAATCTGGTCATAACTTTTGGACTAGACCATCCTGGATCAATTGATTTTTTTTTTAAAGTCAACATTCTCCATGAAAGTAAAATACAATTTAATATCTCATCATAGAATATTTAAAATGCTTAAGACACAATCCCAAATTAGTGAGCCTGTGAAGAACTAGGAAATTTTCACATTGTGTGGGAAAACACAACATGCACTAAGATGATCAATTTTGAAATTATATGACTGACATTAAATCAGCTATTATAAAAATGTTCCAGCAAGTAAGGACAAATCTCTTAAAATGAACCAAAGAAAGATTCAATAAAGAAATAAAAGATATGTGTGTATTTTCTAGTAATTTTCCAGCTAAAAAAGTTCAATAAGTGATTTGAAAAGAAACCTACTGGAAGACTCCATAGATTGAAAATGGCAGGGAAGAGTCCTTGAATTGAAAGATAGACCAATAGAGGTTATTATTTATGAGCAACACAAAACTCAAACTGATTTTTAAAAGCTTTAGGAACCTGTAGAACCATGCAAAAATATTTACTATTCATGTCTTTGAAAATGCAGGAGAGTAGGGCAACTGCAGTGTGTGCGCACACATGTATGTGTCCTACTCATGTAAATATCCCTTTTTTGAAGAAATAATCGTGGAAAACTTCCCACATTTGCCAAATCACATTAACCTAGTGATTCAAAGATCTCAAAAACTCCAGACACAAAACAGTCTTTGCTCAGAAATATCATAATCAAATTCTTAAAATCTAAAAGAAAAGTCTTCAACAGAGATTGAGGAAAATGATATATTACTTGTAAAGCAGATATGTTTTAAGTACCTACAAGGATACCACAAGGTCAAAATGAAGTGGAACAGCATTTCTAAAGTGTTGGAAAATAAGAGCTGTTAAGGGGAATAATTATATGTGACAAAAACCTCCTTCAGGTATTAAGGCAAAAGAATGATTTTTCTCAGATTAAAAACAAAATAAAAACAACCCTGAAACATCTTCTAAAACAATTCCTGGAGAAATTGTTCATACATAGGAAACTATGGAAGAAAAACAGAAAAAATATAGTAAGTATTACTCCTTTCAACTCTTTAAAACACATAACAATCAAAAGCCAAAATTCTATGTCTTGTATGTGAAGTACATAGAAGTAATTTGGTTGTTAACTATAATATAAAGGAAGAATAGAAAAAGGACCTACAGGGTGATAGATATGATTTCTACATTCCACTTGAAGGCAAAATATTTATTCTAAACATGGTATTAAGCATGTGTATTTGAATCCTTGGAACAACTACCTTATATATTTTACATACACAAAAAGAGATGTAGTCAAAAGCACAACAGGAAATTTGAATGGAGTACTAAAAGAAGATCCAATAATACAAAATAAGTCAGAAAATTAAGATAGGAAGAAAAAAATAGCAAACAAATAATGAAATGACAGACAAATTCAAACATAATGGTGAATTGCATTAAATATAAATGGTCTAAATCACCAATTTAGAGGATATAAATCATTAGAATAAGAGGAATATGTGGTACAAAACAAAGATGTGCTTTGTACAAGAAACCCATTTTGAAACAATGACATGTATATGTTAAAAGTAAAAGGATGGGGAAGACAAATCATGCAAACATTAAATGAAATAAAGCTTGGTAATTACTATGTCAATACTAATAGGGGCGTATGCAAGGTAAACTTATTAAAGAAAATTACCAGGGGCAGAGAGGAAATTAAATCATAATAAGAAAATAACAATATATCCAAATGCATAATTATTTTAAGTAGTTCTGTGGCAAAAAACAAAGTAAAAATTGACAAAACTGAAAGCACAATTACAGTATGTTCAACCATGTGAAGAATTTAGTAGTATTATCTGGCAAATTGAAAGAACTAGTAAAGGGAAAGTTTTCTAGGGTATAGAGCTGAAGAAAAATGTCAACTAATTGTAACTAATAATAATTAGTATTTTTAGAGCACTCTATCCCAAAATAGTAGAATGAGTACCTTCTTTCCAGGTACACATGTAATAACCTCATTCTGAATAATAAAATAAGTTTTTAATAGGTTTTGTAAAATTGAAATCACACACAAAGTAGGGACTTTTTGTTAATAATGTGTCAATTTTTAAATCAATGACAAATATGTACCAGGGAAAAATTTCTAGTTTGAAACTCAACAACATACTTTCAGATATTCTGAGGACAAAGAAGCTTGCAGGAAAATTATAAAATAGTTTGAATGGCACAAAAATGAAAATGGAACATAGCACATGTATAAGATCCCTGCAAATTGTTAAAGGAAAACTTTTCATGTTTATCCAGTTAGACAATAACTTCTCAAATCAATAATAATCCACTTTAAATCTTAAAGGGCAAAAAATAAAGAACTTAAAGAACAAAAAGCCCAAATCATAAAGTAGTCAGTAAAAAAGGAAATAGTAAAAATTAATAAAATTGAGAGAAAAATGTAGAGAAAATTAATACAACCAAAAACTAACTCTTGGAAGAGACCAATAAAATTGATAAACCTTTAGCAAGATTAACATGGTGAATCTCCACTCCTGACAGTCTCATTTACTTGAGTTTTTTTTTTTTCATTTAAAGCTCCATATCAATATACATGGATTACAGTAGTGCTGGGTGCTTGATATCAGGAAAATACTGGAGCTGTTGCCTTGTAGAGGTTATTGGTTACAACTTCAAAGTTATTCACCCAAAAGGTGCATTCCATTTTTCTGACTTAAAAAGGACTCATATTTTTATCTGAGAGGTTTTAATATTTTTGTAGACAAAGATGAATTACTCCTATTGACACTTTGAACAAGTTTCTACAATTACAATAACCCTATGAAAAGATGCCAGCAGCTGGGGATATGTACCGAAGAACATACATGGTTGAAGATTCTAAACCCTCATATGAATGGTGAAAGAGTGTTTCCATCTTAACAAAGGATACAAGAAAAAGAAAATATTCAGCAGTTGTACTATAAGATATTAAGTAGTGCTATATGGACAAATGTCAAGAAAATTAGATCTTTTTTTCTGGATGGCTTGAAGGTTGTGATGGTTTGAACTATGTATGCATTGAGGAAGGAGTAAAGCTAGCCAATTAACACATCACCTCACACAGTTATTATTTTTGTGGTGAGAACACTTTATATCCACATGTTTAGCATTTTTAAGAATATAACATGTTCTTAAGTATATTCACCGTGTTATACAGTGATCTCTCAAACTTGTATCTCCTATCTGACTAAAATTTTATATTCTTTGAAAAATATCTCGTCAGCATCTCCCTAACCACCACAGATCCTATTAACCACCATCCCACTCTATACATCTATGAGATTAGCTTTCTTAGATTTCTTATATAAAAGGATGCAGTATTTATTTTTCTGTCCCTGAATTATTTCACTTAATGTAATGTCTTCCAAGTTCATCTATATTGTTGCAAATGATAGGATTTTCTTCTTTTAATGGCCAAACAGTATTCCATATATACGATTTTATGTCTTGGCTACTGTGAAAAATGTTTCAATGAATCTGAAAATGCAAATATTTCTTTCATATACTAATTTACTTACTGAATTTTCTTTCAATATGTATTATCTTGCATTGGAATTGGTGAATCAATTAGTAACTCCATTTCTGAATTTTTGTGGAACCTCCATATCTTTTTCCAGGATGGCTCTGAGTTGTGTTTTCACAAACAGTCTGTCAGGGTTCCCTTTTGTCCACACCCTCACTAACACTTGCTATCTTTTGTTTTTCTGATGGTAGCCATCCTAACAGGTAAGAGGTGTGAGGTGAAGTCTTGTGATTTAATCTACATTTCCCTGATGATGAATGATATTCAGCAGTTTTTTCACATACCTGTTGACCATTTGTACACCTTCTTTTGAGAAAGTCTATGCAGGTCCTTTGCCCACCCTTTGATCAGCTTCCTTTTTTTTCCTTGCCATTGACTTGTTTGAGTTTCCTGTGTATTTCAGATATTAACCCCTTTGTAGTTATAGAGTGCAATATTTTCTCCCAAAGGATAATTCTTAACCACTTGAGATAATTTGAGTGAGGCCTAATAGAAGTCTTGAAAGAACATTGTGTGCCTCCATTGCGAATTCTGGATGTTTTCTCAGAATCAGGCTGTTCTTTTCCAGGTCAATATTTAGAGAACTTGAAGACTGCAAAGCTGCTTTCTCTTGAGATGAGAGGCAGCTTCTCCTTCATTAATGATCTGAATTTAACACTGGATCACTCAGGGCCAGATTCATTTGCAAAATATTTGCTCAGCTTTAATGCTGTAAAAGCCTCTCCAAAGCTAAGGAAACCCTGAGAAATGGATTATTCATGGGACTTTGCAAAACTAGGTAACAGACATGGTCTGTGTTTAACCCTTCCCGAAGCATTACCATTCTGAACATATAAAATATTTGTGATATATATTAGTAATATTCCATGCAGTTATCATCATACTTCAGGCATCTGAGTGTTACATTCCTGACCTTTCTATGAGAATTAAAATCCCTGGTAAAAGCAGATGGTAAATTCCAGAAATCTTGCCTTTTATCCCCTATTAAGCTCCTGGCTAATTTCTGATGAGATGTCACAAATTTAATCACTTTAATTTAAATAGCAGCTTGATAAAAATAATCTTCCCTTCATTACCATTAGAAAGAAAATCTTCTGAGTTTTGACTACATGAAATTATGTTTTAGATATTAATAGAAAGTTTTTGTAATTAGGATATCCTAAGTAATTTGGAGTAGAAAATCGATATTATTTTCTTCAAAATTAAATTGGGTATCTCTAGAATGTCAGAGGAAAATAAATTCAAGATAAGATTCTGAAAATGGCTGTGGATTCTGTAAGCCTTTACTAATAAAGAGATAATTCTAATTTATAAGCCAAGTCTTGAACTAAAAAATTTCTGAAATGAAGTGTCACTGCAGACCCTCCAATCATCCCGCACCTGCCTCCACATCTTTCGTAGTCAGGGACTTGTCAGTTCTATGTAATATTTGCAAGAGAGAGAAATGGATTGGATTCCAGTGTTTACTAATCATGACATGAAGTAGCTGTGTTATGTACATCCCAAAAGATAGCCCCATGCAAACACAGGAAGAAACTGTTGCATTTTATTTGGAGTGTAGATTGCTAAGAGCTCCTTATCTTGAAGCCAAACTAATATGGAAAGTATTAAATAATGAAATTAAGTAGGGTTATTTGTATAAAGAAACTAGCATATAATAAGCTATGAGATAAAATGGAAGAAGAGAAGAAATATTTAAGGGAAAAATAAAAAGGTGTTAGATCAGTCATACCTATGTTCATCAAGGAAATAAGATAAACCAAAAAATCTGTTTTCCTTTCAAACAATAGCAGCTGGAAGGTGACATCATATGTGGCTTCTGTGAGATCAACCATTTTTGAGCTATGATTTTACTACTGCTAAGGAGTCCCTTCACAAAGGGGTATTCTATCATTATAAAAAGTAAACAGTACTGTATTTTTAGACAGTGTTGTATTATCTCATAGGAGATAAGAATGGTGACAGAAATTGAGACTCCAATTTGTTAGCAAGTCTTTTATAAGTGTTATAAAAATACATGTTGTCCTTTCCTCTCATCCTCAGTTCCTCTACCCAGCTTCTTTTAAATGTTCCCTCTCTGTATACCACACATAGTTGTCTCTCTGCTGAAGAGAAACCTATTCAGACCACAAACCTCAGCCCATGGTTATTGTACCCCATCCTCAAAGGTAGTAATACAGTGCCCAGTCATTTGTAAGCTTTCCAAGAAGCCTTAGCATGGCCTTATTTGAAAAGATAAGTTGTCATCTTTGGAAAATTTAACATGGGAAGAACAAATTAGTGAACATAGAACTCAAGTATATATCACAAACACCAAGCGGGTTGTCCTAGGTAGTGAGTTAATCTGAAATTGTGGGAAAGTAGAAACTATCAATTTGAATGACAGATAACATAGATGTAGCTAATTAATAATGTAGAGAAGGGGCTGGGGATTTAGCTGAGCGGTACAGCACCTGCCTGGCAAGCGCAAGGTCATGAGTTCGATTCCCGGTACTGGAAAACAAAACAAAACAAAACAAAACAAAACAAAACAAAATGTAGGGAAAATTTGAAGAGAATATAAAGTGAAAAACCCAAATGAAAGAGAGGAGTAAATTTTGGGGTGCTCAGGAGTGACTGAATTAATAAACTGTATGTCTCTAGACTTTGGAGAACATTATATTCTCAGTCTTTTAAGAATATTAAACTAAGGAAGATCACGATTCTGTCGGTAAAGCAGAAGATGGAATGCCTCCATTGGAAACTTCTCAGTGGAAGCCTGATGACTTACCAAAGAGAACAATGAGAATAGGAACCACACTGTGTTTTCAGTTCCTAAGTATTTATTTCTCAGTTCTCTTTGGTTTTTTTTCTTTAATGAATATCAGTCTTTCCTAGAATGGACATAGAAAGATGTCTCATTTGTTTATGTGTTTAATATTTGGGGAGAAGGTGGTGTACCGGGAATTGAACTCTCAACCTAGCACTTACCAGGCAGGTGCGTGCCACTCAGCTATATCCCTGGCCCAATACTATGTATTGGCAGCCAGTGTAACTCCCTCTTGCTTGATCAGTGTATGCAGTCAGGATCCAGACACCTTTCTTGTAATAGCTCATGGTCTTATGGTAGGACCTTCCATTAGAATAGTTCATGATCTTATGGTAGGAACAGATAAGTGAGCAGATAATATACTCTGTAGTGTGCTATGTGCTGTGTTTGTAATAAAAACAGGGTGCTTTGGGAGCTCAGAGAAGTGCAGCCAGCTCAAACAGTTTGCCAATGATGGAAAAGAAAGAATACTGAGGTTTCCTCAATGAATTACCCCTATATAGTCATAACATACTCACAAACTTGGGCAAGATGGTGGACAAAGGGAAATGCATGTGTGAAAGCTTTCAGGGAGAAAAAGAAGGGAAATTGCAAAAACAAAATAAAACAAAATGAATACAATAACAATACCAATGAAAATCCTCCCGTTTCTGGAGCACAGGATATGGGAGAAGTAATGATAAGAAATTTGTAGGGGGGGGGGCTGGGGATTTAGCTCAGCCGCAAAAGCGCCTGCCTGGCAAGTGCAAGGTCGTGAGTTCGGTTCCCGGTACCGGAGAAAAACCAAAAAAAAACACAACAACAACAACAACAACAAAAAGAAATTTGTAGGGGGGATGGAGTGGTTCAGATGCAAGGACCAGGATATACGAACTGTTTTATGTCATAGTGTTTACTTTACACCTGATCCTTACTTCCTGGAATTTTAAGAAAAAGGAAATAATTTCATATTTGCAGTGGGAAGTAGGAGAAGTGATTATACTTGCAGAAAGAGAAACTAAAGAAGAACTTACTGGGCTTGGAAGACTTAGCTTCATATCTTAATTTCTATACTAGCAGCTTGGTAGAGTGATGAAACATGAAACACTGGAATAAAAGTAGTTATTATCAAGGAAATGCAAATGACTCATGTTGTGTTGAGGTGTCTCTGGGATACATATATTGGAGATCATGGTAGTTAGTATAGTAAGACACAAATAGGTTGAGAACATGAGGGAGATTGAATAGCAGCTTCCATCTCTGAAGCAGTTATAGAGTTAGTGCTATGTTCTGAATGTTTGTGCTTCCCCTAGTTTAATATATCGAAGTCTAAACAATAAGTATTGGTAAGCTGAACTTTGGAAAGTTTAAAGGCCCTTATGACACTGAATCAGCCAGAGCCTTAATTTCAGACATTTCAGCCTCCACAACTGTGAGAAATGGGGTTGTTTTATTTATAAGTGGCTCACTTTATGATATTTTGTTCACGCAGCTTGATTGAATCAAGACAGTTGAGTATTTCTGTTAGCTTTGTGCTAATTGAAGAATTAATTTAAGGTCTTTATATTTGAAATCTATTAAAGCAGCTTAAAAATTATTCAATTTGCAAATAAAGGGTGTGTATTCTAGCAAATTGTAAAATTTAGAAATCTAATTTTGAGTGGACAGACAGAATCAAAGCTAGCCTGTCTCATTTGGAAATGTGAAAGGAATAGAATGCAGTGTTTAATTTACTATTGTGTTCATCACAGAGTATTAACCCTACCAGGTTAACACAAAAATAAGAACTTTTAAATCATAGTCACTTTGCCATAATTTTAGTAGTTATGTTTCATCATATTCCTATGGATACCATGCTTATTATGGACACCCTGAAATTGAACAGTCCTCTATGCATATTCATACTAAATGTGAAGAATTCAAAATTACTGGATCTGTTACCAGTTGATTCCTGCTTTAGATTTTGATCATGTGGGTAACTGCATTGTTCTACCACCTCTCCTTTTGGCAGTAAACGCAGAATAAGTTCTTTGAGAGACACAAAACATTCTTTGGTTAAAATATGTAAGTATAAGAGCAAGTAATAGGAGTATAAAAACAAAAGTGCAGATCCATTTTAGAGAAGGCTTAACTGCTGGGCGTATGGATTACCTGGATGACTGGATTGAGTATAAAAAAGGTTCTGTGGCTTCTATTTCATACTGAAATATTTGTGAGCACAGGGTCCACAACACGAATCCTCCAGGCTAGGAAGAATATGTGGTAGATTCCTGCTTCCCACATTTGTGTTGAGTGAGTGAGTGAATACATAAATGGAGTTTTCACTAATAGCCATGATTGAGGATAAAATTAGCAAGAGCAATCCTAGAAACTCTGGACTGAGCTTTTATATCTGGTCCATTGAGCTGCTTGGCTTTGTGTAATAATTGTGATGCTACAATTCAACTGAATAGCCAGGATTAAGGGTCATGTTTTTGAGATCAAGCCTCTTTTCATCAGGAAGACTGCTGGGTGGCCTCTGACATGATGTGTTTAGTTATCAAACATGTCAGCTAAAACCATGGAGAGACCACATGTATTAAAAGTGACAGTCATAACAAGGGTCAAAGATCAAAGGTGACTTGCAAAGGGCTTTTAACTCCATCATGTTATTATAACCATTTGTGGTAGGTTGAATACATAAGAAAAAATCACAGGGAGTTGTGATACACAGAATTTTTCTTCTCAGGCTAAATATTCTTTAAATTCTGTGATAATTACTGCATATTTATATTATTTATAAGACAACACAAATTCAAAACAATGGCCGGTTCTTCACTGTTAACTTTCATTTATCTAATGTTTATTGGTTAATTCTTATGATCACAAAAGTAGTATGAAGTCATTCTAAAAAATTAATGAATGAAAAAATACTAACATAGAAAGTTAAAACGCTTTTAATACAATACCTAAATAGACCATGCTTATTGGATATTCCTTCAGTTACAATTAAAAGTGGTGCTTTTTTAAAAAAGCAGTTTCTAAAAGTTGCTAGAGAATGTCCTTCGTACCCACCACTGCAGTGTAAGCCATTGTGCATACAGTAATTCCCAGTATGGCATGGAGGTAATATATACACAAGAGGAAATCTAATGGCATCATTCCATGTCTAACTGTACTGAACAGTGAGGATAAGTAGAGCACATCATATCACTGTAAGCTCTTTGAGTGCAGTAGTCAACATTTTTATCATTGCAAACCCAAGTATATTAGGTAAAACATTCAATAGCACTTTGAATGAATAACTGGCTATTGAGTAAAAGGCTAGTTGCATAAGAATGCAATAAGAATTATTCAAGGAGAGGTAAAGATGTGTCCCGTAGTTGTTAATAGAAGCGCTGAGCTCCATGGTTACATGAATGACCTATATTGATGATACTTATTAAAACATTTAAATGATGACATTTGGGAACTGTGTGTGAAACCAGAGAAAGGCTAAGTTTGGGAACTTTCATTTGCTCTCTGATTTATCTACTGGTTGTGGTGTTGGGAATATTGCTGTCTTACAGGTCAATAGTACTCTGTCACAACTAACTAGGTAATTACAGAAAAAAACTTAATCAAGTAATTACCATAATCTAAGACAAAGAAACCTTAAGGTTTCTTTGTCTCTTTGGTACAGTCTCTGCCTTGGGTAGACTTGAATTCAGGTGTTTCCCGCCTCAAAAGCACCCATTTCTACTAGGAAACAGATTTATTTCTAAAAGAAATCAAAAGTCTCATTTTTGGGACTAGCTGACTGGAATGTTATTATTGTTCCTGCAAGGTTTTGAGATAAAGACACAATACATGATATTTTGAAGCAAATTACTATATTTTTTGTATGTGTAGTATTTGAACTCTGATAATAAAGATGTCTCTCTAGGATACATCTGAGTATCTATTTAATGTGATAATTGCAAGAATTTTCTGTTTGATGCTGGTCAGTTACATTGAGAATTAAGTCATTTCGCCCTGGGAACCAATATAATAGATTTATCATATGCCTAAGGAACTTGACTAAATTCTGTCCCCATTCTGTTTCTTTTAATTCTATTTAAAAGCTAGCCACTATTTTAGAGATTATGTTAAGGGAGAATGTTTCTAAGAAAACAAATGTAGACAAACTTGAAGTTACTATAAACACATTTGACAAATTATGTAACCAGAATCTATTATTTTTCTTTTTCCTTTCTCCTCCTTTGTGAGAAAGCCCGTGAGAACACATGCTACATATTTTGACACTTTTTTTTGTTTACTTGTTGCTTTAAAATATTATGCTTTTCTTATATTTTTGAACTGAAAGTTTCACTCAGGGACCATAAGACTTGCCTGGAAGATGGATGCCTAAATGAGCCCACATGGTGGTATTTTTCATGGTGATATGATCCAGAGTTGTATTCCCTCAAAGCTGTAGACTGAGAATTTTGATTTTTTAACAGACTAGATAGAGATGGGTCCATCTCTCAGAATCAAAATCCTATTACTTAGTTTACATCTTGTATTAAATACCAGTCAGAAGGCCAAGTTTATTTACAGTGAAAAAATAACTGTCAAATAGGCTATGGGACAAAGTCAGTGATTCCCAGAATCCTCTTTCCCACATGCAAGAGAACACAAATGAGAACACAAATTACAATGAAATCCCAAATTACCAGTTTATAATGGGAAATGTATCTGTATGATGAGAATAGACTTGTGTTAGCCTGACAAATTCATTCTATGCGTGTAGATAAGTGACCTGGGATGCCAAATTTGCTACAGAATAGTGGATACAAAACAATGGAAATAAGTTTTGTGTTCCAATAAAATAGTTCTAGCATTTCCACCTCTGCCAGGCTGGCCTTAAAACAACAAAAACATCATCATCATCACAATGCTTTTGTCCCTGTGACTAAAATGGGCAATAAGATACTTTTTGCCTTTCTTTTTTCTTTGCTTTCATGGCCAACTAGCTCTCTCACTAAAAAATAAAAAAGCATGATACAGTTGATGAGGCTTTTGTTTGCTACAGTATTGATTCATCTAATCACAATCATAATTCAACTCTTCAGCTTTAAGATTATTTTCCTATAATCTTTATTGATGTTGGGGAATTGCCAAATGTTCACATCAGATATGTTTAGTTCATTGGTCTCAGCTACATTTGTTTAATCAGATCCTTTTAATTTCAAATTAAATCAGTCAAATCATAGCAGCCTCTGGTACTAAAAAACAATCCTATTCCTTTACTATGTTTCTAAACATGGCAAAAATGGCAAGATTGCGAGACATGGGAAATAATAATGTTCTCTGCCTCTAATGAGTGCAAATCAACATGACTATGTTATTTGTAACAATAGAAAGGTAATCCCAAATATGTTTTTAAAAATTAGATGCTTCTATTTAAGGTAATAAAGATAGAGAAGAGATGATTTGAGAAATGAAGCTATTTCTTTATCATTAATGGATACACTCATTTCCAACATCTCTTGATGCATTTGTGGAACGGCTCTAGAATCTTCTGCCATTTCCTAACCACTACTGAGGTGCAGAAACGGTCAGTCATGATAGTTTCTGGGTAGTCAGTGCAAAGATATCAGCTTTTTCACAGTAAGGTGGAAAAATCAAAGTAATCACACTACATTCTTTGACTCAGGGCAAAAAATGATCAATTTATTTTTCTAATGCACTATGACACACATTTTTAACTTGTGCTAGTATATTTCTTTATACAGAGAGCGTTTATATACAAGGATTAAGGTACTCTGGAATTCTGAAGATATGACTGTATAAAGACATTCTACATGGAAGTCATGTTTTTTTTTTTCTTTTCTCATTTATTTATTTTGTATTGAGCCCTACACTAGGGAAGGGCTTGGAATTGTACACTCAGTCTTTCATGTTTGAATTTCCAAAGGTTCAAAGGTTTGCACATGGCCTAGAATGGTAAACATTAGACCTAAAATCATCTTTCAGACTCTGACTTGGCTTGTGATTTAATTGTCACCTCATTAAATGGGCCACTGAGTATGAATTTGTCAAAACAAGATACAGCAAGAAGAGTGAATAAAATGGTTCATGGTTTGGGATTTTTACCACCCCCATTCCATGCATTATATTTCTTAAACCTCCAACTTCAAGAGCCTGGCTTGATAAACATGCCCTGTCCTCTAGGTCATTGGGTTAAGGATCAGTTCAGTCCTTTTGAACTTTTCACTTTTTCTGTGTAAATAAAAGCTAAGTACTTGCTAGGTTCTAAATCTAGACATCTACAAAGACTTATTGCAGTAATGAAGTAAGAAAAATATCTTGATGACTCCTCACCTTGCCTCTCTGATCTCTTTATTCACTTTTCAGTGAATGGCACCTCACCTTTGGGATTCCAATATTTACTCCTTTGGGGAATTTTTTCATTAAAAAATAGAAGAACACAAAGAAAAACTCTATAGGACCCTGATTGTTTGATTGCTAGTTTTGAAATTTAAGCAAAGACAACAAACTTAAGGTATTGAAAAGCCTAACTCTAGGAAAATGCCTATAAGTAAAGACTGCGTATGATGCCCTGCAAGTAAAAGTTATATTATCTTATAAAATAAATAAGGATCCTGCTTTATACTTGTACCTGGTGCAATGCCTGTGCTGCATACAACAAGCACTCAATAACTTCTCTAAAAAGCATTGTATATAAATATACGTTAACTTTGTATCAAAGTATCACATAGCTGTATTCACACTAAGGACAGCTGAAAGACTGCTGGTAAGAACCAAGATGCTCTTTTCCATGTTTCCTGGCTCCATTCGTATTCCCTAGAAGAGTCCCTTTAATTTTAATTTTTAAAGGTTTTTACAGTTTCTTATTTTAGCCTCTCTAGTAGAGCACTCAGTAATTTTTTTTCACTTACCAAATTTAGCTAATTCACACTGCAATTTGAAAGATGAGTATTTTGCTCATGTGTTATTTGGCTTTCTTATACCAATCATCTTCTAATGTAGCTGTAATAGATCTGTAATCCTTAAGCCACTTTTTTACTCTGGCGGTAGGCAACCTTCCTCCCTCCGCCCTTTCCTTCCTCTTTTGTGCGTGTTGCTAGGGATCTAACCCAGGGCCTCGCACATACCGGGCAAGCACTCTACCACGGACCTACTTTACCTTTAGTTCCTGTGGAATTAAATGAAAATCTGAGTCTCACATACGTTCTCCAATTTTTCCTCTCTCTTTTCTGTTCTACTTCTGCCTACTAATATTTCAGTGTCCATATTGTTAACATTTGATCTTTATGCTAAAAGTACAGTCTTCACTTGGAGTTAACATTAAAGAAGAGCAATAAACAGTATGTGCATTGTTATGACCACATAAATATCATTTTATGTTAGGTCAAGAAGTATGTTAGGATTACATACACACACACACAAACACTTACTTTGAGAAACCAATGTCAGGACCTCTGGTTTACTGAAAAGAAAGATTCCTAGTATTTAAATTAAAGTCAGTGACATTTATTCAGCCATGAAAAAGATAAATTTAAACATAAATTTGAATCATGTGCAGGATATCCATTTAGTGTTAGGTGAAATAAATAAGACATACAAACTTAAATATTGCTTGTTTTCTCCTATAGAAGAAGCTCAAATTATAAATAAAGAGCAAAATAAAATGAGATAATAGGAGTTCCCTGTATCATTTTTAATGTCCTTTCTTTGTGTTGTTTGTCTTTTGCTATTGTTCTTTTTTCGTACTATTTTCTTTAAAATAAAAAAGTAAAAAAAAATGAGATAATAAGTCTAATTCAAATGCACGAGAATAAAGAGATGGAGGGAATGGGGAAAGGAGATAAAAAAGAACTTAAAATGATGATGTACGTGTACCAACTTCACACTAGGAATGTAAACGTTATATCTTGCACACATATACTAGTAGAAACTTTAAAATACCAATGACATTTAGTTGCCTAAGTTGACTTTCATTTCTTTTATATATTTTATTTTCCTCTATCACATCTTCAGATTTTTTTTTGCTCTATATCATAACATCTAGTCTGTCTTCCTGCTCTCTGATGGGTTCCTCTTTCCTCTCCCACATGGGCTTATTGCTCCTAGGTCTGCTGTATAACTGACATCCTGGGTTTAGCTTTATTGTTTCTTTTGTTGAATCTTCTGTTTTAATAAGTTTCTATTTCCTACCTTATCTTTTCATTTTATTATAGTACATCACAAAATTCATAAGAAATAGTATATGATTCTTGTACTGTCTCAGAGTTGTAGAAGATTCTAGGTTGAATAGAATTTTTCTTTAAAATTTTAAAAGTTCGGCTCCATTGTTTCTCCTCCCTTCTTCTTCCCTCCTCCCCACTATTCCTTTATTTTTTCCTTCCTCCTTTCCTCCCTCCACCCTTTCCTTCCTCTTTTGTGTGTGTTCCTAGGGATCCAACCCAGGGCCTTGCACATACCGGGCAAGCACTGTACCACTGACCTACTTCCACAGCCCTTCTTATTTCTCTAAAATCATTTTGAATCATTTCATTATAGCATTTAAAGGTTTTAGGTGACACTCTTGATCTGTTCACACTGATGATATACACTTAGTGAAACTTCTTAGCCATCGATTAATGATTTCAACTAAAGAATTTTTGTCACGTCCTTAATTATTTCTCTTTATTTTATCTCTTCTGTTTCCATGTCTTCTAATACTTGGGTGTTATAAATTCTAGATTCATCTTCTCCATTATCATGTTTTAGCCTATATTTGTGTATCTTTAATCTGTCTACTGTTTTAGTAGCTCAACAACTACATTTTACATTTCTAAGTGTTCTTGCTTGCTTTCTACTTTTTTTGGAAATCTTATCTTTTTTTGGTAGTAACAAGTTTTACAGTTTGTCTAAGTTTATAAGAAGGATCTTTTCTTTGGGTTTCTTAAAATTCTCTTTTTTTTTTCAGCCTGTCCATTTTAGTGTTTATCTATAATGCTGCTGAATTTCATAATGTCTCCTTGTATTTAGTGAAAAATGACAAACCGTCATGCCTTTCCTTCAGTCTTGTACAACTATTTACCCTTCAAGTCTTTATCCTCCATGGGAGTTTGGGCACTAAGAGAAACAGAAGAGAAGGTGATCAGAAATCACTTGAAGTGAAGATGTGCAACTTGACATCAGTGGATGCTATGATTTGGGTGTGCCAAAGGTTCCCACATTAGGAGTTTGATCTCCACGGTGGTGATTTGGGGAGATGGTGAGGTAAAGTCTAGTAGAAGTCAGTAGATCATTAGGGGTTCTGTCTTGAGAACAATTGAGACCATTCGCATGGTAAAACCCATTTAGTTCCTTTAAGAGTCAGTTTTTATAAAAGAGCAAGAATAGCCCTTTTCTACTTTTTGGCTTCCTGTTTCACCATGTGAACTCAGTCTTACCCATGATCCTTCCATGATGTCATTCACCATGCATTAACTTAGCCCAGGGAAACCCTCACCAGAGACAAGCAGCTGTTAATGCCATGCTCTTGGACTTCCAAAATTTTGAAACTAACTTCTTTTGCTTATTCAGTTGTCAGCCTCAGACATTCTTGTAGTAACGGAGAATGGAATAAGACAGCAGCCTCTTCTATAAAGGAATAAAACATTGTTATTGTCAGTTGCCAACATATGACTAAAGCCCTATCAATTTTTTTTCTGGAAATTTATTAGAGAGGCCACTACCCCCAGTTAGGTTTTTGGTGTTTTGCTTTATTCTTTGCAGATTAGTTTTTTCTTTTGGTTTTAGGGTTTGGATTATCATTATTCTTATTTTCTTATAGTTAGTGCAGTTACTTGTTTCCTGGATGAAGAAGAAACACTGAACAGGGGAACAATGTATGAAGCTATTTCAATTATGGAATTTATATTGGGTTTTGTTTTCACTCATATCTTTCATTTCTCCCTATAGATTCCTTGAAGTTCCTTTGTAAAGTTCCTCACAATTCTGAAATCACCCAAGAGCATATTTTAGACTATGACTTATTTTCCTGTTAATCACACTGCAGTCAACAGTATTAATGTTGTCAAACCCCGTAAATATCATGTACTACTCAACCAAGAACTATATTAGGGTTAAGTTTTTGTTTTGATTTGAAGGGATTAATGTAGTAAACTTTCAGTCTTCTGCCTGTTGCTACCGTCACAATACCTGCCCTTCTTTTCTGTTATGTAGTTATTGTTTTCTGTCCTACTTTTATTGTTTATGCTATATAAATAGTACATTTATATAATCATAACCTATATTAATATATTTTAGTAGACTATCTGAAAAGAGTGGTGGCAAAAATATACCACCTTTCTGAGCAATAATAATTACTTACCTAGAGCATCACTAAATCCATAAATCAGTGAATAAATTTTCAACTGCTTGACAGTACATTTTTGTATTTTTGTTAGGAATTAAAGTAATTTATTTAAAGCACCAAACCAGTAGTCAATTATTGTCATACTTTCCTTGGATGTTGTACTACCTCCCTTCTGTGACAAGCTCTTCATCCTGAAACTCTCTTGCCTCACACACCTAGGTCTGAAGACATCAATCTGTGCTCAGATTTGTTTCTGGAGAATTTTTTTTTTTTTGCGTATCTGACAGGTACACATTTTCCCCCAGACATGACAACAAGTAAGGACAATTTCATCTGAGTTGCCTTTCTCTTGTTATCTCTGGAGACACATTAGTTTGTCACATATAGTGTTGTACACCATGTGTCCTTTCACGGGCGACGTTTAGCACAGCTGACTTAAGGTTTCCAGTGGTCTACTTCGTGCTCACATATCTTTTACCTCATCATAACTAGGAAAGTTACATCTCAGGGCATTCGATTTCAATGAACATACATAGCTGGGCTACCTGAAGGAAGAAGACATAGTAAGGAGCTGGTGGCCAGATGAACTTTGCCAAGAACCTTGCTTTAGAAGAGGGTACAGAAAATGCCTCTGTTGCTTAGTGAGAAATCTGAGGGAGAGAATATGTTCTGTCATTTTATAATGTAAATCACAAGGACAAATTATAAAGTAAAGTGTAGCCAAAACAAAAGCAGGGGGAGATTACAGAAGAAGTTATGAGTTTCTGGAAAATGATATTATGTGACAGATCCACAAGAGAATGTGACATTCTGAAAGACTTGTAGCCACGTGTGAAGCACAGAGGATCCTCTCAGCTCGCACACTTCTGAAGCAAGTCACTCACAAGACAAGTGTGTAATAGTACTGGGTTTTGTGCAGTGACCTTCCCAAAGGGAAGGGTGTATTCTGAGATATTTTGAGGTCACCCATTCATTTGTCATTAGACTTTGGCAGGAGGTATGTAAGTCACCAAAAATGTTTCTTCAGAGCAGAGCCTATTTATTGTGGGAAGAAGAGTCCTTTAGGGGTTTTATTAAGATGTGACAGAAAGGGTTCTTTTGAGTTTGTCTTGCTACTGAGTAGATAGAGTCTTCTGAGTTTTGGAAAGAATGTTAAGAAATACTCCCACAGACCTCCAGTTTGGAGACAACTAGCTTTGTCTAACTTTATACAAATTTCTAACATTATTTGTACAGAGCCGCTGGAAGCCCTGCTCTCTTGAGCAAAGTGATGGCCTCATGGAAAGTTTAACAAACTGCTACTTCTGAGACTGGTGAGGGCTTGTTTTAAAGAGTTCAATAATCCGTTATATTAAGAAGATTGTCTTCTTCCTACAGTTCACTCAAGTATCTATGTTTTGCAATGGAGCCAGGAAAGACACATCCTATTCATGCATTTTGCAAACATGTCCTGATGTGCTACTCTTGGCCAGGGATGGCACTTGATCCTGGTCCAATACTCATTGCTGGGTCTTCACTGCAGAGCTTCTTTTTATGAAGCATCCCTACCCATTTCAGATGCACCCAGGAGTCTTTCTTGTCTTTCCACTGCCTTTGTTATTCTGCAGAATGAAAAGTTTCTATTAGATGATCAGTGTGTAGGATCAGCAACTGGGGACTGAGCTTTATCCCTAGGCTTTTTCTTTGTTTGAAGATAGGGTCTCCCTAAATTGCTGAATTTCTCATGTTGAGTTTGAACTTTCAAACTTATGTCTCTACCTTCCAGATTTCAGACATGCACTGAGGAATTAGAGAAGACCGTTAGCTAGGTGACATGGTATGCACTTGTAATCTAGGAGCAACCATTAAGTAAATTTCTCAAAAAACTAATACTAAAAAGAAAGAAGGGAATATTATGTATATATGTATACACAAGATAGCTAACATAGTTTACTACTGACTTCTATTGCTTTATTGCAAGGAACAGTTAATGCTTAATTGTTTGATCAGTCTTACATGTCTATGTTTGTTTACCTGAGTAACCAATTTGAAGATATCAGTATGTAATACAGCAACCATTGTTAATTTGCTATCACCTTGTCTGAAATTCTGTATTGCTTGTATTGCTTTTTTGTTATTTTATAAATGGATGTGTATTTGTTAATATATTTTTATTCTTTTATCTTTAAAATAAAAGAAGATTCATTTAACCTGGGTGTACCTCTTCCGGTTACTTTCCCCAAATAGTTAGATGTCACATTACTGTGATACTTGCGTATCTGTATTTCTAGCAGCACAACTCAAAATAGCTAAATGTTGGAAGCACCTTACATGCCCATCATAATTGAAGGGACAAAGAAAATGTGGTATTTACTCATAATAGTGTACTCTGGAGCCATAAGGATGGTTTGAGTCATTTCAGGGAAATTCCAAGTGAAATAAATCAAACACAGGAGGTTAAATATCACATGGTTTCTGTTATATAATAAGCACAATGTATAAATAATTTAAAGATCAAAGTAAAAGATAGAACATAGGAAAAAAATTCCTGTTAGCTCCAGAATACTCTGTGTCCAGTGGTAGTTATTGGAATGCACAGTATATGTGCTCTGGAGAAGAAAAAGAAAAGCCAGGTGAAACATAAAACAGGAAGAAATGAAAGATTTTATGGAGGTGACAGAGATAACTTCACCAATGAACTATTGGTAAAAATTTAGTCCATGAAGAGGTACAATGAAAAATAGATTTGGATGGAGACAGGCAAGGACTAAAAGGACAAGGACATGTTGGCACCATGCTTAGAAACAGAAACATTGAAAGCTGAGTAAATTTTCAAAAGATAATACTAGGCATTTCTATCTTTATATTCCTTGAGTTGGAGCACAATGTGAAAACACATGGCATAGAAATAATGGTTCCACTGTGTGAAGATGCATATATCTGATAAGGAAAGTTCTGGGTCATGGGATGAACTGACAATATTCCCTGATTTGCACAATTGTCTTTAATCTCAGATATTTATTTAAAATATTTTTAAACTTAAATATAATTTAAAAATCTGGTTTCTCCTAAATATCAAGAGGTTTAGGAATTCCCTGAGGTTGGCTTTATTTGTGTCTGTTCTACTGCACCCTGAAAATGAAAAAAAGGATAGAGTTAAAGATTTTTTAACCTACAGTAACCACTAAATATCTAAAATGCATCCTTATTCTATGTCTAGCACATTTTCATAATATGGGTGAAGAATAAATAAAAACTCTGATTTTAAGATATAGTAGAGTTTCATTTTAATTTCATTATAAATAATGAAAAGCACAAAAATCTGCAATTAATGGGTTTTAGAAGACAGTGTGTATTTTGTTTTGTTTTGTTTTGTTTTGTGAATCATAAGGCTCCACTAGACTAAAGAAGGGCTGAGATTTTAAGCAGAAATGAAGTAACGTAAGACATGATAACAAACTAAGCTACCTATATGCATTGATCCCTTTAAACTGTTGCTTCTCTCAGACTGTACATTTGAATCTATAAAAATCCAGTTTGTACTAATAATTCATTGACATGTATAATACATATAAATTTATATTTTTCATGTGGTTTCAATAGACATCCTTTATACTTTATAACTAAGTTATTGGCATCTTAACTGTACTAAAGTGATAACATCATGTTGGTAATTAGAAAACCTTGGTTTAAAATTCTTTTTCTCTTCCCTCTGTGTTATCTTCAGAAGACTGTTATAACTTTTCTAATGTTCACATTGTTTATATAGAGAAAAGAGATGAGTAATCCTAATAATATTATCCTTCTTATTTTTTAAAGAAAACATAGGACTTAAACTATGGTTTTTGTGTTGTAGTTCACAAATAATATTTAAATAAATAATATTTGTTGCATTTTTAGTTTCTAGAAAATGATTTACTAAAAGGTAAATTTGGGTCTGTCTTCTCTCTTGAAGTACTTTCAAACCTATGTAATTTTGCTAATACACTAAGTGAGTGATAAAGTAGCAGAATATATTGCAAATACCAGGAGAACCAGAACTTGGGTTGCAAAACTATTAACACTAGCTGCAGGAAAACAATGGAATGTTCTTACAAATTACCAGAAATGCAGTCTGCCTCAGTGGAGCCCACCCTCTGGACATTGGGGTTGCTGTGTCTGAGTCTATAGGTACAGTTGTTATGTTGCCAAGAGAAACATATTAAAGTGTCCCTACTCTCGTTAAAATTGTTATTAATCTAAAAGGTTATCAGGTCTGACCCAAATGTATTTTAAGTACCAATATTCTATGTTGTACCTCTGAGATTAGCTGCAATTTTTCAAATCTAGTATCTTGTCATCACTAAGAATTGTCTTAAAGTTTCAGCAGCCCCTCAGGCCACTGTCAAATTGTGTCCGGGATCAAAAATAAAAGAATTTATATGATACATGTACCTTAGGGAAAGGGCTTATTTAATAGAAGTTGTTTCAATTATGAAAGAAAAGCATTATATGATGAATATGTTTTCACTGATGGTCATACATCCTTCATCTCCTGCTTCCTAGTTTGCTGTCATTCTCTCCATAGGCATTCTGACTTCTAGATGATCATCCTATATAGATAAAACATCCAGGGTCAATTATGAGCTGCTTTCTAAGCAAGCACCTTCATTCATCTTAAACTGTTTCTGTTTTTCAGTTGGAGGATATAATGTGCATTTCTAGAAAATGAGGGTGGCATAGGAAAAATGTTGTGACCATGGCACTGTGAGTTCTATGGAGTACAGTATTGCGTGTACCCATCTATGTGTATACTTTCTCCTTCATTATTCATCTCTGTTAAAGGAAATGCATGGCAGATGGTGCATACCTGCCTTATAACTTGGCTGTTCACCACCTTGAGAACCCAACAAGCCACTCTAAATAGGCTGTATTTCCTTGGAATATGGATGAGTCCCTCTGGCTCTCCTGTTTTCTGAACTGAAAAATGGAGATTGCACCTGTCTCTCTGAGATGTCTGTGAGAGAATAAATGTGCTCGGTGTCTTCTCCCAATTTTGGGAGGTACTGACTCCAAGATATTCTCTTTCTTTTCTCACACTTTGATTGTGTATCCTCCTAAACAATTCCTTCATCTTTTGGATTCCATTAAGTGAACTACAGGGGTCCATTATGCTGGTTCTGTCTTTATACTTCATACAGGAGGAATTTGTATTAGTTCTGTTCAAGTCATTGGATAGTGTCCTTGAAAAATTCTGGATTGCAATGGTATTCTCTTTTGGCAAACCTCAAAGGTTGAAATTGCTCTAATTTTTGACACTGTGAGTGAAGTTGAGGTCACATTCTTTGAGGGTGATCTTTTCCTTATTGAATGCCTAAAGAAAAATACTATGCCTGAAAGAAGTTGGAAAAGTTTTGAATATTATTATAAAGGCAGCTAAAGAGATAAGTGTTCTTTAATTATTTTCAGCTGTCAGACTAATGTTTCTTACAAATATAATTCAGGACTGGAGCATTTCAAAAAAATGACCATCTTTGGGTTGGTTTCCAATGTTTAAACTTTGGTTTCTCTTGATTAAAAGTATCAAAGGTAAAAATGGAATTGTGTTGAGTTCATCAAGTATTACTAAAGTTAGAAACAATAACATAGAACACAGAGAAGCACTTCCAGAAGAAAACAGCTGCAGCTAACCTTTCTGGAGTAAGCCTCAATCCAAAAGATACTTGGTGAAATAAAAACATTTTAAGTGATCAGATTGTTAGTGAGATCAGTGCTTGATGGAAGTATAAACATTACTGGTCATATGTAATGGATAATTGGACAATATTGTATATTGTTCAAACTTATGTGAATGAAACCAGGGCAAGTGACCTGAACAATTATCCTGACACATCAGACTTAAACAGAATTATCTTGGGAAAACCAGGATGTATGATCCACCTGGCAGTAGCTGCATCTTTATGCAACTGTGTTACAAGCATATAAATAATATCTTATAATAAAAGAAAGACTCAGCTAAGGAAAATTGCACTCAAAAGCTTTCAGCCAAGTTCTGAAGGTGCATTAGATCATGTTCTGAGATCTTTAAAATAGGAAGCACCCCTTACATGATTAGGAGAGACATAGTGGGAATAAAGATTATATTGCTTAGAGATCATAGGGGTACATGGCATGCCCAGAGGGCCATTCACAGAGGGGTCAGGGAACAGAGACAGAGAGATCTGGGATCCGGTGAACTTGCTTGTGTTAAGGCTCAGGATGGGACATAAATATCACAGAAATAGAATAACAAGCTGTTAAGTAAGCAGGCAGAAAATTTGAAACGAACTGACCTGAAAACCCTCTCTAATGAGGAGCTGCTATCTTGAAATATGGCAGAGGTTAGGGATGAGGGTTTGGGCTGAGGGTTCTCTCATTTCCACAAGAGAAATGAAAATGGTAACTCATAATCTAAATTAGATGGCCAAACACAAAATGGATGTGAAGGCACTATTAGATTAAAAGAATTCACTATTAAGTTAAAGTAGGAGAGATGGTCTAGATTGGTCTCAAGGAAATGTTTCACTGCACAGCAGGGGATGTGTGGCAAATGACTTCTAACATCCTGGATGTTCAAGTCCCATTTGTGTTCTACAGTCTGATTGAACTCATTGTTCAGGATGGAAAATTTCCCTTGGGATGACTTAGCAGATGACTGAAGCCTCACAGAGTTGCCAACTTCATCTGTCACAGCACGAAGCTTAATCCCCACCATGTACATGATAGAGCAGGCTACAGCTCATGAACTTTTCTCCTCATTGATAGAGTCTTACTAGTAATTTTTAAACTCATTAGTATATTCTGTGATTAACAACTGAGTAAGAAAAGACTTACTACCTGACAAGTGTGTTGATTATTCCAAAGGAGTACTACTTTCCAAGACCAGATTGATCTAAGCTAATGCTTCTAGGAATGACCTTACCCTTTTAGCAGAAGTAGATCACATACTTGTAAGGTCCTGTCAGTATATCTTTCCTACATTCCACAGCTCTTTAACCAGCAGTATAAAAACTACTAGTGAAAAAATAGTATAAAATCCTATGTACCTGTAAAAACAGGTTGTATTAAATGGATATTTTAAATGTAGATGATGAAATAGCAACATAACTTATGGGGAAAAACTCTAAATTGAATGAAAAGTTTTGACTAGAAAAACACTAAAATATATGTGTGAGGAAAAGTTGAAAAAATTAAATTAGGAAGTATATGTTTTAATCTTTTTGGTTGAATATATGGAATAATATGGAATATTGTGAATATATAGAATATGAATATATTGAATAATATAGGCTCATTTTATGAATATATGGAATTTAGATATTTTCTCTTAAAAGATAAAAAAATGCTAAAAATTAGGCTTCTGATCCTTTCATGATTATTCTTACATAAAGCAGTGCTTGAGATTTGAAAGGATTCTGTAGCCACAGATTCTTTAGCCTGACAGTAAGCTTCAACCTTATAGAAGATTGTTGGCATGTAGCTTTTGGAGGACTCATATAGCAAAAGGGCTCCACATTCCTCTACTCAGGAATGTGAACACCAACCTTAAAAAAGAAGATTAATTCTCCTCCCTTTTTGCTCTTGTTGTTTGTGCTGTCTTCTGCTGCCATGAACTGTTGCCTGCTGCCATGTGCCACTCTGACTGGAGCCAGCCAAGTATGGACTGAAACCTCCACAAACTTTTTTTCCCCTGGTTCAATTGCCTGCTGCCATTGCAGAAAGGACCCTGGATTCTAGGAAGCTCCAGTTTGCTCTATCTCCTGCCACCATTGCAGGAATTATCCTGAATCCTGGGAAACCTGGGGAGATTTGAAATGACAAAAAGAAGGAAGAAAATGCAATCTCAGCCCTCTATCCCACCCAGAACATGTCCAGAAATCACCAACATGGAAGAACATGGAAGTTGCACACCTGAAATTTCTGAAAGGATAGCAACTAAAGTAAAGAACCAACTATATCATGCTATAAAGGAAATCATATCAGAAATAATCACTCAGGTAAGGAAAGAAATGACAAGCATAATGAAAGAATAGCTTAGCATATCCAAAGAAGACATAGGTAAAAAAAATAGAGGAACACAGAAAAATGATGAAAACCTTGAATGAACAGTATAGGAAAGAATTAGAATGCATGAAACAGATTCAAAGAGATATCCAGAAAATTAAAAATTTCATTGAAACCTGGCAAAACTGCTTGAACAAAATGGAAGATAGATTTTTAGACCTTAAAGACAGCATTGTAGCTAGTGATCATGAAAGAAAAGATCTCTTAAAAATTAACAAAGAACCACCAAAAAACAATTTGACAGCTTCAAGAGAATGCAAAGAAAAACAATATAAGTCTGAAAGGTGTCAACAAAAGAACAAGAGGCAACATGAATGACATAAAAAGACTATTTGCAGAAGTAATAGCAGAAAATTTTCCAAGCATAGAAGAATCTGACATATAATAAGTGAGGCAAAGAGAACTCCAATTAGCCATAACCAAAATAAATTCACAGTCAGACACATAATAATTAAGATCCCAGAAATTCAGCAAAAGAATAGAATACTAAAAGCTGTTAGAGAAAAGAAACAGATCAGCTATGAAGGAAAACCCATCAGAATGACGGCAGACTTCTCAACACAAACCATAAAGTCAAGGAGTGCTTAGAGTGAAGTATTTTAGGTCCTGGAAGAAAACAACTTCCAACGCAGATTGCTCTACCCTACAAAACTATCTTTCAAAATTGATGGAGAAATAAGATACTTCCATGAGAAAGATCAACTGAGGAAATTCATGACCACCAAACCAACCCTACAAAGAGTATTGAAAGATATTCTACAAAGAGAAAAAAAAAAAATGACCACAACTTCAAGACCAACAACAGAAAAGAACCAACATGCAAAGTAACCAGTTAAACAGAAGGGGAAAGTACAGAACCAACAGAGGGAAAATAACATGGCAAAAATAACTCAGTACATATCAGTAATAATTGCTAATGTAAATAGCCTCAACTCACCAATCAAAAGAAACAGACTGGAAGAGTGAATCAAGACATAAAATTCAATATGCAGTATACAAGAAATGCATTTAACTCAAAAGGAAAGAGACTGAAAGTCAAAGGATGAAACAATACTCCATGTGACAGGAACCCAGAAAAAAACAAGAGTAGCTATTCTGTTTGCAGACAAGGTAAATTTCAAGCCAACAACAGTCAAAAGAGATAAACAAGGTCACTACATGCTTGTTAGGAGAAATTGCAAGAGATAACAATCATAAATATATATGCACCAAATATATAGCACCCAACTATATAAGGCAAATTTTAACAGACATGGAAAATCAAATAAATAATAACACAATTGTAACAGGGGATTTTAAAATACCATTATCATAGATAGATCAACTAGACAAAAAAAGCAGTGAAGAAATAACAGAACTACACCAAACATTGAACAAATGGACTTAGTAGACCTTTACAGAGTATTCCACCCAACAACATTAGAATACACATTCTTCTCAGCTGCACATGGGACATTCTGTAAAACAGAGCTGTTTTTTTGTTTTGTTTTGTTTTGGTTTTGGTACTGGGAATCGAACTCAGGACCTTGCACTTGCCAGGCAGGTGCTGTGCTGCTGAGTTATATCCCTGGTGCAT
>NW_004955463.1:8427244-8467872 GCF_000276665.1 Chinchilla lanigera
TATGCAGATTTAATGCAATCCCAATTAAAATACTATGAGTCTACCTTACAGATATAGAGGAAACATTCCTAAATTTCATCTATAACCAGAAGAGACCCAGAATAGCAAAAGCAATCCTGGGCAAAAATGTAAGGCAGGAAATATCACAATCCCTGACTTGAAATTATATTACAAAGCTACTGTGATAAAATCAGCATGGTATAGTAAAAAAAAAGACGTAATGATCAATGGAACAGACTAGCAGATGCAGCCACAACCACAAACACACTCAGCCACCTTATCTTTGACAGTGGGGCCAAACATGTTCACTGGAAGAAAGATAGCATCTTTAATATATGGTGCTGGAAAAACTGGCTTTCCAAAGACTAAAACTAGAGCCATGTCTATCACCATGCACTAAACTATAGTCAAAATGACTTAAAGACAAAAGTATTAAAACAGAAGCACTGAATCTACTGCAAGACAAAGTAGGTAAAAATCTTGACGGCATAGATGTAGGCAGAGTTCATGAACAAAAACCAAACTGCCTGGGAAATACTTCAAAGAATCAACATCTGGGTTCACATCTTATTGAAAAGTTTTTGCACATCAAAAGAAATCACCAACAGGATATAAAGGAAATCTACTAATTGGCTAAAAAGTTTTATAGAACTGTCCCTTAGTCAAATGGAGAACATATAAAGAATTTGTAAAAATCAGGTCTCTAAAATTCAAAGACCCAATCAAAAAATGGGCATCTAAGATGAATACACACTTCTCAGATAAAGAAGTATAAATGGCAAACAAATGTATGAGAAAATGTTCAACATCATTAGTCATTTGAGAAATGCAAATTAAAATACCACTGAGATGCCATCTCACCCCAGAAAAAATGACTGTCATCAAGAAATCAACCAATTACAAGTGCTAGAGGGGATGTGGGGAAAAAGGAACCCTTCTCCACTGTTAGTGGGATTGTAGACCGGTGCAACCACTGTGGAAATCAGTCTGGAGATTCTTCAGTAAACTAGGATTAGAGGTCCTATTCAACCCAGCTATTCCCCTCCTGGGTATTTTTCCAGAAGAACTGAAAACATCATACCACAGCGATATATGTGCACCCATGTCTATAGCAGTGCAATTTGTAATAGTTAAATCTTGAAACAATCCCAATGTCCATCAACTGAAGAACGAATAAAAAAGATGTGATTTTTTTATACAATGGAGTATTACTCAGCTATAAATAAAGATAAACTAGAGGCTTTTATAGGTAAATGTATGCAATTAGAAACCATACTCATAGTGAAATAAATCAGACTCACATCATACTGCCTCCCTGGAAAAAAGAACCTGAAAGAGTAAAGAAACTGCTCAAATAGAAAAGAACAACTGGGATGAGGGAAAAGAGAAAAAAAAGAAGGAAGGGAAAAATATATATATTTATATGCACTAGATAGCTAAGATAATTGTACTACTAATTTCTACTGGTTTATTGAAAGGAACAGTTGATGTGTAGTTGTTTGATCAATCTTACATGCCTATATCTGGTTATCTGAGTAACCACTTTGAAGCTAACAATATGTAATATAACAACCATTGTTAATTTCCTATCACTTTGTTTGGAAATTCTGTATCATTTTTATTGTTTTTATGTTGTTCTGTTTATGCCTTTGTTTTTGTTATTTTCTCATTAAAATTTAACAAAAGAAAAAATATATATGTATATACAAGTATAGCTGGGAGAATGATGTCTATTGGTGTATCAAAAGGAACAGTTAATTCTTAAATATTTTTTGACCAATTTTGCATGCTTATATCTGGTAATCAGAACAACTAGTTTGAAGACAACAATATGCAATATAACAACCATTGCCAAATTCTTACCATCTTATTTAATGAAGCTCTGTATCATTTCTAATGTTTTTTATTACTTGTTATTGTCTTTAATTGTTTGATCAATCTTGCATTCTTACATCTGGCAATCTGAGCAACTTCAGTGAAGATAACAATATGTAATATAACAACCATTATTAATTCCTATTGTCTTGTTTTAAAATCCTGTATCATTTTTATTGTCTTTGTTTTGTTTTGTTTTTTGTCTTCATTGTTATTTTGTTGTTTTTCTTCTCTCCTTCAGATTACAAAAAGATTAATCATGCAAATGTTGTACTATTTCTTCAGTGTTATCTATCTAAAATTACTAAGCAAGTTTGGAGATTTATTTGTAGACTTGCTAATTAGATATAAATAAAAGAAAAAAAAATCACATTTTTTATCTGACCAGGATTTATTTTGTCAAATTTTGGAGAGACGTTTGAAGATACAAACACCTGAATATACTTCCCTGTAGAGTTTAGCTATTGTTATCCTTTTTGGCTACTTCTATAGTTTTCCAGAACCTCACCTTCAAGAGCATCATTTGATCCCAAATTCAAATTTTAATGACATCCTTCTTTACATTTCCTTTTCCTGAACATGTTTTCTGAGAATAGGATAGCATGCTAAGTGTAAAATGTCTTGTTCTCTGAGTCAGAGAGCCTCTTCTGCTGTCATTAATTACTTTGTGACACTGGGTTAGTCCCCTAACCTCTACAATTTCATCTTTGACATATGGAAGATAGACTTTTTTTTTCTTCTGGTACTGGGAATCGAACTCACGATGTCGCGCTTGCCAGGCAAGTGCTATGCTGCTGAGCTAAATCCCCATCCCTAGAAAATAGACTTTGAATTAAAGTGATTTTGTACTTTTAAAGCTTGAGGTATTTTATCACAGTAACAACATGGCCCATGAATACACTCAGATAGGACTAGCCATCACAGGAACAGTGATCATAAAGGACAGGAACATGGATAGGATGTCAGACTTAACCTGGGCAATAAAATCAGGGAATATGGCCAAAGTCAGACACAGTGTTATCACAGGATGAGATGGCAGGGATGACAGATCCAACAAATACATGCGAAAAGGCCATAGGGCTACTTTCAGTCTCAAACAAAGAGTATTGAGGAGCAGACAAGCAGAGTGACTAGCAGAGTGGAAGAGGGAAAGTCAATAATAGTTTGCTGGGGGAGGGCATCTTTGAACGCCAGAGGTTCTCATCTGTGCATAGTCTTACCAATTATGTGATTAAAGTAAGAGTTCTCTGCATAAGCCTGACTTACATTCTCCCCTGTACTCCCTTTTGCAACGAAGGGAAATGAGCCGTAGGTTTCATGTCATGATGGTACCAATGGAGACCTCCCACATTCCTACAAATACCCAGAGGTGCCCTTTAATTGTACTCCTTTCAACCACCTGTAGCTGCAAATACAGACCCCAGTGCTACTCCTGATCCAATTCAAGTGATGTACTTGAGAATATTATTATCGGTTGGGACTTTGATTAAGATCTAATATACTTCATGTGGAAAATACATGCAAGGAATGCTGGATGTCCTTTTGGTAATGGCAGAAATTAAACTGTAGGTGGATGGCACCTACAGTGAAGAATGGTATTAGAAAGTTTATCTAGTTTGATAAGAAGAGAATAAAGCAGGAGTGGCCTGTGGATGGCCAGATGTTATTCTTTATGGAAGGAATAAAGGGGTTCTCAGAGGCTGTCTGCCCACAGGTCACAAACTTATGCTAGAACCATGGAAGCCTATAGTTCTACATTCATCTATCTGAGTTTGACACATAATCACTTATAGCAAAACAAAGAACAGTGGATGAATTTCACTTTGGATCCAGTTGGAAGGAAGGACATGAGATTCAAGTTGAAATCTAGCGTATTTTTAAGGGCAGGGTTTGGATATCACTGTGCATGAGTTTTAAGGGAGCCAATATTACAGTTACACTGAAGTACAGAAATACAGAATCTGTTTGAGATCCAGACTTATGCTGTTGTTTTGATCTGTTATGGCTTATCTATCGATGTTCCCCAAAGCTTCATGAAGTCGTAGATGGGGCTTTTTCAGAGGTGGCTGGCCTAGAATGTGTGATGCTTGTATTAAGGGTGCATAATTAGTGAATTAGTCCATTGATTACTTTGGCACAGTTCTGGATAGGATTAAGAGTGCTCCACCCTAAATGCAGGTAGCCTTGAGGTAGCAGGATAAAAATATGTGATAGAAAGTTTACTGCTGCCACTTGTCACTTGCTGTTTGCTGCCTTTTGCCTGCCCTGCTTTGCCATGGACTGTTTACCCTCTGCAATGCCTCTCTGCCATGCCACTCTTCCAGCTGATATGGAATGAAACCGGTACAAACTGTGAGATAACTAAACCTTTCCTCCTTTAACTTTGGGTGTTGGGTATTTTGTGTCAGCAATGAGAAACCACAATGAGCAACCACAGGTAAGCTACCTGGAGGTAAGGTACGGAAAAGCTTGTATCATGACAACATGTACATTAAATAGAACTTTCTAGCACTGGTTCATGAACTAATGGCACAAATCAAAATTTTGTGGTTGGAATTCTGTGGAGGCTGGGGATTTCCTTGAATAAGGAGGACACTAATGAAGCCACCAGGATAGCCAAAGCCCTGACAGGGAGTGCCCTATGACACATGGATCCCATGACACTGAGACTACAGCCAATCCTTATAAAACCCAAGGGTGAAAAAGCCTTAAATAAGGTATGTTGGCAGAGAAGGTAGCAGTGATACCTTGTAGGATGATTCTTCATCTGATCACATCTGTCCTAGATCCCCCGGAAATAGCTTTGAGGACTTGCATCCTAGCTGGGACTTTTGTGATTCCACCTAAGTCTGATCAGTGTGCTGTGCCCCCACATCTTTCTCCACTTTCTCTCACAAAGGAGTTAGAGGTAGGAATATAACTGGAGCAGTTCATTCATACAAGAAAGCTTTTGATAGTTCCCAGTCTTTAAAGAGTCTTATGAATCTCCCCAAATAATGTCAGTGCTTCTGATGTCAAATAGAAGAGAATCCCCTTGGGAAGCTCTAAGAAGCATCAAGCTATAGTGGATAGTACATGTAGTTATTTAGGTTATAAATAGGTAATAAGAGTATACTGCATGCAAGTTATTGACCTAGATATGTAGCTGTACACAGAAGCCAGATATAAAACCTACCACTGAGAAGTTTAAAATCAACTTCTCAAAGTCAAACATACCTGGATTATACTAATTTCCAGAGAGATACTTAGGAAAAATTAGTTGAATTTTTCTGAATGTTCATTTTTGTGTTTCGTTTTACATATGGTATGACCATTATAATCCTGCTCTACAAGACTGCTAATTAGGTGACATAATATCTTTAAAGTCTCTGACAAAGTGTATTATAATAGCATGGTAGATGCTTAGTCATCAGTAGCCATAATAATTTTAGTTATGGAAATTTGGACTGATAGAAAGATTAGAAAGTACTGCACTGGCTGTCCCATCTTCATAAAGGGCATCATTATTGCATTATAACTCAATCCAAATTTTGATCTCTCTGCTAATTTTGCTTTCCATACTGAACAGTCCTGATATTTCAACTTCAAAATATCTCAATTACATTTACATGTCTGTTCCCATCTATATCACCCTAGTCCAAACTATTTTCATTTTCTACCTTGACTACAGCAACAACCCTTACTAGTCCTTCTAGTTTCACTCTTACTTTTGCACAGCATATTCTCTGTAAAGCAACAGACCACAGTGATATTTTCATTACACATATTATATTCTAAGAGCCCTTGTTTAAAAAGGTTCAATAGATCCCAGTATGGTGGCATGCACCTGTAATTCCAGCTGCTTATGAGGCTGAGGCAGGAGGATTGTGAGATCAAGCTCACTCATAGTAATTTAGCAAGACCTTGTTTCAAATAAAATTTTAGAAAAAGGCTGTGGGTATAATGTAGAGGTGGAGCACTTGGCCAGCATACACAAGGCTCCTGGGTTTGACCCACAGTACTTAAAAAAAAATAAAAGAAAAAATGAAAAGCAGTCAGTGGATTCCCACTGTAAATCATTCTCTTCCATTTCTTTTCATGCCACTTCCCGACACTGACCTCAAACTTTGCTTCTCCCTACTCACTACAGCCTCACTGAGTCCTCAGTTCCCAGCACACACCAAGCTCGGGGCCTCCTCTCCAGGCCGTCCTGCCTGCTGCCCTCTCTGCCTGGGGCTCTCCATGCTCTTTTCAGAGCCGCCTCTTCCCCATCCTTCCACTCCCAGCCTTACCTGCAGCAGCCCCTCATTTTCTCAGCGCCTCCAGAGGACTCGTCATCATTTCTTTGCACTTGCTATTTACCTGTTGTATTGTATGTATTTGGCCACCATAAAACTCATGCTCTTACCTGCCATATTCATTTCAGAAGGCTTAGTGCTTGGCTCCATGAAGATCCTCACTAATGAGGTCTTTAAAAAAATAAATACATAAGTGATATTTTTCTGGTAGATAATTGGAAAGAATGTGATTGTTCAATCATTAATCTGTACAGTGGTATACTTGCTTTAAGGATTAGCACTTGTTTTAAATGTGGACGAACTTTGAAAATAAGACGTGATCATGCCATTTTTCTTCTTGAAGACTCCTTGTGAAGAGCAGCCTGGCTGAATGTGATCCTGGTGTCTCCCTATCAGGGAAATATTATATTCATTGATCCTATAGATCCACTTTCTAGATTAGCCATGTTTCTTTCTTCTGTGTCATTCACTAGGCAGTTTAAACCATTTTGGAACATAGCTTTGTTAGTTGGTGTTCCTCACATGGCAATGAATTGCAGTGAGGAATTCACATTGAGGTTTTCTCTTTTGTTAACTACTCTTGAAAAACAAGTAAAAAGATTCTTGGACAGCTGTGATGGTGTTTGAGGGAAGCATATGGTACAGTGGTTGAATGCAGACTTTGGAGTCTAAAATATTGGTTTGAAGTTCAACTCTATTTACAAGCTATAGAAATGCAATTATTTAAGCTACCTGATCTCTGAAGTGGTTTGGGTGATTCAGTTAGATAATTCATTATAACAAGAGTCTTTAATACATGGCAGCAATTTTAAATTTCAGGGAGGCATGAGACATTTGGTTAGGTGACATGACAGAGGGTCTGTAAGAATATTTGCAGTTTAATTTAAGTTTTTTTGAGGGTAAAATAAAAAGAATGGGTAAACAGAGTCATTTCTAGTTTCCTGTATCTTTTCTCATAAAAGAAGATGTGCAACATATTCGTAATTCATCCTGGCAGTTAAACAATGACAAGAATATAGTTTTTACCAATAAATAACCTTTAGTGAGTTATCTTTAGCCCCTCCCACAAAATCTTTCAGATTTCATCATGAGTAAGCACTTTTCATTACAGAATTGCCAAAGTGCAAAACACCAGAGAACCACTCAAGCTGAACAAAAACAGAAACAAAACAAAACAAGAAACTTGTGATAAACAGAATGAATAAGAGGCCCTTTGTCAGGCGCTTTGTCATTCAGTTCTTTCTGAGGTCTATATCTTTTTAAATTCTTCTGTGAAAATAGTGTTCTAAACTGGTCCGGAAGTCATGGAGTTTGATGCCAGTCCAGTTACCCACGCCGTCCCATATCTCCAGAAGCATTCTTTATCGTCCTGTGCGCCTAATGAAACAAAACAAATATTTGCAGTATTCTATTATACACCCCCTCTGGATTGTAAAGTATATTAGTTTTTCTTGAGACAAGGTCTTTTATGTAGCTCAGGCTGGCCTTGAACTCACTATATGGCCCAGGATGACCTCAAACTCACAGCAATCCTCTTGCCTCAGCCTCCTGAGGCTTGGGATTACAGGCATGGGCCACCATGTCTGGCTTGTAAAGTACATTTCTTGAAAGACTTTTAAACTCCTAGATTAGAATAATTTAGTAATAATGATCAGAATACCTCATTCCAATTTCCTTAACCTCTCTTCTGATTTAAGGGAAAATATATAAGTAAAGTGGAAAATAATGCAATTGCTAATATGGAGATTTATTTTAAAGTGAGTCCAAATTTCAATTTCTTAAGGCCTTGTTGGCTTAGTGGAAAACAAGAAAAAATTTTAAACTGGGTCAATTTCTGAAAAATAAGACCCTCCCTGTTGACATTGATGACAGTAATGACCACAGTATCTATATACTGTTTGTCTTCTTTGCTGACTATAACTTCAAGACCTTTGCTGAAGTTTTTTGTTTGGTCCTTGTTCATTTCTAATACTAACATCTGTGGCTTTGAGAAGAGAAATTTTGAAAGAACGGATGAAATCTTCCCAAAGTAGCTATTGTCCTAAATATAGTGTCTGACATCAAACCTGGGAAATGAATTTGGTCAAAGAGATAGCCTAAGGTGATTTTTAGGAAATCAAGTGTATAGGGAAATTAAAACCAAGAAGATCCTGGTTTTTATTCCTTGTAGATATTCCATTAGGAGACATATATTTAGCATCTATTTTTTCCATTCCTACCATGGCTGGCCCACCCTTCCCCATCTTGTCATTACAGCATTAAGCAGAAGCTTGAGGCAAAAGATACCTTATACAACCTTTCCATTTAGCCCTGTAATTTTTCTGCACAGAGCTTCATAGAATTTCGTTTCAAGTTAATAAGGAGAAGTTAGAACTGAGGAGAAAGTTTAGGTTGTGCTAAAATATACTGAGGATTACTGAGCTTGGGGGTAGAAAACAGAGCAAGGGAATAAAAATGGAAAAGTCCTGGCAGACATTTCAGTAGCAGACTTCATCCTTAAAAAGCAGACTTTTATCTGGCTCTCCTTGATGGCATTAATTCCTTATCAGGATGTTATAACATAAATGCTCTGTTTTTTATGTCTCTGTTTCAGAAAGCCTGAGTGTCTAAAATGCAGGTGATGTGCTTAATGTCATTCTTGTATCACGAGGGAAATGTGAGACAGAAAGCTGTAGCTACCCTCCTGAGAAAACATATCTAAGCATTTACGGCAGTCATTTGGGCTGCATCTGTGAAATTCCACACTTAAGGATTGATGTCAGATGTTCATCGAATGACTCAGGTGTTTCAAATACACAGTTGGTTTATTTTTAGTAAATAATGCACTCAGGCAATTTAAATTTTTCATTTGGAGTTTTATCACTATGTGGGCAATCATAGATTAGGAAGCTTTTTCCTTTTTCATATTCTATTTTATTTGTTAAAGTTTTACATACTGTTGTACATATTTTAGTAAATTTTATCCAGAATTAGGGTGGATGACTCACTAGATTCCAAATATTACTAACCAAAGGTTTACAACACTGCATAAATCCTCCAGAAAATTAACTAAGGCAACCAAGATTTTCAGCTGCAGCCACCTAAGTTTCATGGTTAGTAATAGTAGTTTATAATGTCACATTATTAATGTAAGTTTTCTAAGAGACTGTGCCCTGGATGCTAAATATAATTTAATACTTTCTTTGCTGGCCACTTACTGTCCTCAACATGAGTGGGCTTTCTTTACTGCAGTGTATACATGTTGCTAAATCTACTTTTGAAGATTTGTTGCCTTCTTTCCAGCTGGCACCTTGCATTCCTGTAAGATGTCCTAACAACAGTTTCCATATTCTTTAAACCTGATGTAAGCAGGAAAGGTAATTAAGAATTATAGAAGCTCAAGTCTCATGTTTAAGTGTCTAAATATACATTCAAATAACAATCCATAGTATTTCAAGCACAAAACAAAGGATATGGTTTTGGTAAAGTGGTCTGCCATAAGTTCCATGAATTTTCTTTTTATACTTCTGTAAATGGAACTGTGTGCCTGGGGGTCTCTGATACTTTATCTGGTTGCTCAAGATGGACAGGAAATGCACATTGTCTGAAGAGATGTATCTAGAAATTGTGTTCATCAGCCATTTGTACAGTAACAATATTCATTTCTTCTATGCTTTTTATTGCTAAATGAAAAGTAATTTAGGTCACTTAGTCTCATGGAAAAAAGATAATTTGAGGAATAAATACTGTAAATTTCATTCATTATGCTTAGTAGGATTTATGAACAAATTATTAGTGAGCAAACTATTGATTTTTCTTTCTGATAAATATGAACAATCAAGAGACAACAAGTTAATTTTAAAAGTATTTGATATGTATATATTAACTAAAATAAGGCATCTACATTCACATGGCCTACTCCTTCTTACTTTGTGCTTTTAGCTAAGTTTCCCTCAGTTCATCTATTTGTAAAATAGGGGTGATTAATAGTAGCTATTCATGGGTCTGAGAGTAGGTCAAATGAATTACCATGTGTAATATGCTAAGAATAGCAACTGGCTGGCATAAGCTCCCTGAGTTAGTCTGTAAGTCAAAGAAGAGTTCTGGTGCAAATATTCTATAAAGTTTAAACATTTATTAGAAGTTCATATGCCCCCCCCAAAGTAAGCTTATAAATACTATGACTGGCCATAGTATTCATTTGAATCAATAATTTATTAATGAGTATGCTAGAATAACAGAATAAATCAGGTGTGTCTCAGGAGAAAGGGCACATTGGTCATCCTATTTATAAATCCACTTGAGTATTTAGAACAAGTAAATTTTATTAAAGATAAAAGAAATTATTGCATTGTAAAAATATTACCAGGTAGGGTGATCCTGCAGAAAGTTACTATTATGTCCCCTTTTTTATTAGTTTATTATCAGTCCTAATTAATAATAATAATAATTTGTTAGTGATTTTCATTGCTGTAAACAAATACTTTAGGTTGGGTACTTTATAAAGACATTTATTTACCTGACAGCTTTGGAGGATGCAATTCCAAAGACCATGGTGTGATACTGTCAAGGACTTCCCTGGTTGTGTCACATCATGATGGATGGCATTATGGTGAGAACATGTATGAGAGGGATTACGTGGTAAAATATGAAGCCAGGGCTAGCAGGGAAGAGACAAGGTCAATCTTTTATATCAACTCTCTTGAGAGAATTAACCAAGATCCCAGGAGAACTGCATCAATCCTTGAGGCAATGTTCACAGTGACCTCATGACCTTCCTACAGGCTCGAAGTCCAGCACCTTCCAACCATATCACCACACCAAAAGAGGAACTTCTAGAACCTGCACCCCCGGGGAGCAAACCACATCCAAACTATAGCTTCTCTCTCTCTTTCTCTCTCTCTCTCTTCTTCTTTCTTTCTCTCTCTCCCTCTTTCTTTCTCTCTCTCTCTTTTTCTCTCTTTCTCTGTCTCTCTCCCTGTCTCTGTTTCCCCTCTCTCTCTCTTTCTCTCTGTCTCTGTCTCTCTCTCTGTTTCCTCTTTCTCTCTCTCTCTCTCTCTGTCTCTGTCTCTCTGTTTCTTCTCTCTTTCTCTCTCCTTCCCTTTCTCTCCCCTCCCCCTCTTCTTCTCCTCCTCCCTGTCCCTTCCTCCCCCATCCCTTTCTATTCATATAAATGAAGAGTTCCTTTCGAGTCGGGTGATGTTTGTCATTGTGATCCATAGTGGTATGGTTTGTTCCTCCTGACCTTTTAGGAATGATTCTGGCTTGGAGCATTCAGGGCCCTGCAGAGTTTGCAGCACTGATAAGAAATGAACTGGCTCCACTTCGTCCTTGATTTAATTGACCATTTTTAGATGGTTTTGTCTTTATGACTAATCATGTATGCATATGTCATATACACAATCAAATTAATATGGGTTTAATATTCTTAAAGATAAGAAGTTTATTAAGTACCAAAAAGAAGATAATTCTGAGAGGACTGTTCTCTTATGTAGTTCTCTTATGTAGTTCCAATTAAGTGCTTTTGTCTATTTTTTTTTTTTTTTTGCTTGTTTGCTTATCAGTAGCAGAGTTAGGATAAAATCAAGTCATGTAGATAAATATTTCAAGGGACAACCAAGTAAAAGGTAAGTCTATCTGTATTTTATACCAATCTGTTACAATAGGAAGCTTAATACTGCCTTCAAAAACCATGAACTTTGGTACCATTTGAATAATTGGCTTTGCAAAGAATTGGCTATATTTGTAACTAATAATAAAATTCATAACAAGTTAATATAGAAGACACTAAATGGTAAAAGAAAACTTTGTGGTTTTCCTAGCTTAGCCAGTAAAATAGCTCATTTTAGAATCCAGGCTTCTGACTCTAGAATTCTTCTCATAATATTATTGTAATGTATATTAATAAATAATATGCTATCTATTTTAAAAATTTCTGACTAAAATAATTCTGACTACTACTATAGCTTCTCTCTCATCTCCTCTCCCTCTTCCCTTCCCTCTCTCCTCTTCCCTCTCCATGTCCCTTCCTCTCCTCAGTATATCATACACACTGATATGAACTCTCCTGTATTTATGAAGCTAGACTACAGGCAGGCCACAGGGAGCAACACTCCTTGTATTTACAGTCCTTAATATGCAGTAAGTGAAGTAAGTATAGGATAATTCTATGAGTCAAATGTTCATATTTTTATTTTTTTTCAGTGTGTATTCAGGTACTTCTATTTACTGCTCATGAACTAAAAAATAAACCTGGTAAAATAAAAGTATAAGAACTGAAATGCTCAGTGTTCAGTATAAAAATGATAATCAGTTTAATCTATAAATAGAGGAAGGTGAGTGAGCATGAGGTGAGCCCTCTGTGAGGCTTGTAGACATAACACCAGCTCCACCTTCCTGAGAACTGAATTCTCTAGAGCTCCATCAGAGAAGCCAATGGGAGACAAAAATGGCACTCTTCCCACTCACTACCAGTTTTAGGCTTCATAGATTTGAACTATTCATGTAGTATATGATTTAATGATGCTATTCTTGTCCTTTTTAATACTTACCAATGAGGGAACACAACATCAACAAAGAAAATCCTCCCAAGCAAGAGCCAGATAAGAACGTGAGAAGATCTGATTTGATATATATATCACTCTGGGGTAACCCTAAGCATTCACAGAAGAATCTGGCCCAGAGCTCTGCTAGGTTTAATGTGCCTAGACCAAACTAAACAGGGCTGTAATTGTATGAATGGATAAATTTTACCTGACTGAGATTTGTTTATTACCTTGTTTTCATTTCTAAGGGGAAAAAATGAAAATGAAAAACAACCCTAGTTCTTTCATCCCTAGCTCACGGTCCTTACAGATCTAACCTTTGTCTTATTTAATTCTGTGACTTGCACTCCAACTGCCCAAACCTTAAAACATGAATTAATGACTCACCCTCTCCGTTCAGGTGAGGGCTTCTTCCAGCTGGCTAGCACTTTCCTGTGCATATGGATTCTGTCAGTAGGATTGAAACAAGATATTAACTGGCAGTTGGTTACTCATTAATTTCCAGTGAGAACAATGAGTTGACTATATGTCAACCATTTCTGAAACATTTCGATTCACATTTTTCTTGTTGATTAGAACTGGGCTTAAAAGCTAGATCAGGCACATGGGATGAAGCAAGAAGTACCAGTTTGGCTCTTTGGCAGGGTTTAGCAGGAACTAAGACAAATGGATTTAACACGGAATGTTTATGCATGTGAAATGAAACATACACACAGTCATACACACACATGCACACACACTTACACAAATACACACCACCAGCACCACCACCATAGTTAACATTTGCATTTCCCTCTAAAGATACACCTAAAGGTATTTGTGCTGGTTGTTATATTTTTCTTCATAGTTTGCTTAAAAGATAAAGCAGATACTAAGATTATTTTCTTTATAGAAGAGAATAGTTTATAGAGTAATTAACTGAATGAAACATTCAGGTACTGCAAAATTATTTTCTGTTAATTTTCATAGCAATACTATAGAGTAAATAATATTATCCCAATTTAGAGATGTGGAAACTAAGACTGATTAGGTTGGCAAAATCATAGTTGGAGAGCCAACACAAGAATTCAAGTTTTCTTTCCTTTAATTTTGAGTTCTTTCCTGTAGAAATGTAAATATTTTTAGGAAAATAATGAATACATAAATGGCACGATTCATATCCATCAGGCAGAATTTTCTGCCAGAATTACAGTGTTTACCTGAAGTAAAATTTGCTCATAAACAAAGCAGGGAATGCAGCTGGTGCTTACATCTGGGATGATTAGCTGGCATATACAGTATTTTTCCCCTTCAGTTGTGAAACAAATGCAACAAAACCTCAGGGCAATGGGTTTGTTCCCACTTGGGACAAGATGAGCTGAATGGTATAGCAGAATGCTGCAAGTGGAAGTAATATGTCAAGGATTTGTTGTGCATTTGTGATAATTCTCATAATAATTTTTAGTATCTATATATTTTAACCTTTGAGAAGTTATATGCTTCATGCATACAAATCTATACACAAATATATGCTTGGATAAAAATAGAATATTCATTTTAATGAATTATAAACTGTATCATACAAATATTTATAGCAATGACAAATTATTATATTTTGCAATCCAGGGAACTCTTTGATCTCAGTATCATAGTATTTTTACCTGATGCCTCTCCTACTTTAGTAAGATCTGAGTGGGGCTGTGATGAAGGATATTATGTTCCTAGCAAAATAAACTCTCTTAAAGAGAATATGTATGCCAATGAGAGACACTCATCAGCTAATTAAAATCCTGATGAAGATTCTCAAATCCAGTCTGAGTCAGTTGACAAAGATGGAGTTTAAGCTGAGGGGTGATAATCTAAGGGCATCCCCAAGCTCCATATACAAGTGTGTTTTTCAAGGCGGTATTCATATTTTATGTCTTGCCATAAAAAAGAGAGAACTAAGCCATCATCTTAGAATATGTATCCAAGACTTGAGACCACGTTGGAACACAGGGAGGTGAAAAAGATTATAAGACAAATGTCCTTTCCCTTTTGTCAGTTCTGTCTTTGAAGAATGTCACTGCTGCTGAGCCAGAGGCACATACATTTCTAACCTGACTTTTGGAATCTGCTTTAAGATTTTACTTAGGAATAAAGAGTTCTAGCTTAGATCTAGAGTGTTCCCAGAGTGTCACATGCTCAAAAGTGGTATATTTGAAAAGTGATTTGACCATAGATGTGTTTTACTGTTCAGTGGGTTGATCTGTTAATGAGTTAACACCTAAATGTGCTGCTCGGTGTTGGGCCCTGTTTGGAATAGGTGTGTGATTGAGGCCATGCCTTTGGAGAATCTGTCTGTCCCCCGGCTCTTCATTTCTCTCTCTGCTTCCTGGTTGCCATGAAATGAGCAACTTTCCTTTTACCATATTATTTCTGCAGTAGAGCCACCAAACCATGGACTGAAGCCCTTGAAATGTGAGCCAAATTAAATCTCTTCTCTTTAAAGAATGGATGTCAAGTATTGTGTTCCAGCAATCAGAAGGCTGACTAATACATACAGTATAAGTAGAATGAAATAGAGTTGCTACCCCAGAAATCAATTTCTGCATAGTTCAGTTATTCTATATGTAGATATATTGTATCTTATAAGGTTTATATTTAACTGACATTTGCAAGTATATTTCGGTTTTCTAAAACTCAAATCACATGCTTGCCATTACAAATAAATATATATGTCAATATCACCCTGTCACCAACTTATCTTCCACTTAAAAATAAATAAAAGGCAAGTGAATAAATAAATAAAGTTGTTCAGATTGCTGACTTCCTGTTAGTGAAGGGGATGTGAATTACATGGATCTGTTTTCCAGATGGAGACATGGGTGCAGACAAGAGTATGCCTACATTATTAAAAACGCTAAGCTCAACATTCTCAAAAACAACAGCTGTTCAAAACACTTGGTATCATGTGCATTTATGAGGACTTTTAAAAACACATACATGCATGGGAGGCTGAATTAATAATGCCAGGTGATGAGCATGAGATAAAAAAATAATGAAGCCAAGTTTTCTTCACTTTAATGAAGTAATAAAAACATTGTTTTACTAAAATTGAGTCGGGGAGGAGGCTTTCCAGACATCATTGGTTAGACTCACAGCTGTACTTCTACTGCAAAATTAAAAATCAGAGCTTGAGATGTGTGCTTGTGTGGGTGTATGCTGTATCAATGCAATAGATTAAATGAATGGTGTATTTCTTCTGGAATAATAGGCAAACCTTATGTCAGATCCCAATTTCATCTTCCAATGGGAGTTTTGGACTAGGAACAAGAATATTTGGCTTTCAGTTAGTTTTAAGGTTCCCAGGTTTCTTGTTCCTTCCCATCCCCACACTTATACTCACTAATCTTCCTATCTTTAATACACCTGAGTGATTAACTATCTGAATAGTTAGAATTATATCTGGTTTGTTCCCCACTTTAGATACAGGTCTATTAAAAAGTAAGGGAAGGGGCAATTTTTCATTAGTACAGGTTTGCAGTACGTGGAGTTTACAAACATTTTGGGGAATACATACATGTATTTAATACAGCTCATTTCTATTTTAATCCCTTTCCCTTCTTTCATGCCTCCACCCTCCTCCTCTAAATACCCTTCCCCCACTTTCATTTTTGTTGATGTTATTAATCTTAGGTCATGTTTATGATATATAATGCTCACATTCATTGAGGTCATTAGGTTCCTGTACATAACATATTTTTATTCTACTTATTTCCTCTTACTGTCTCCCTGTCTCCTCTCAGTCTCCTGGACTAGGGAGGGGTTAATTTGAAAAGCATAAATTTTATTTCATGCCTACAATACAGTAGCTAAGTGTTTTTTAAGTAAAGAAAGGCATATACGTAAGAGTCTAATTGATATTTAGATTTGACCCTAGGCTATAATAACAATAGAGAAATCTCAGCAACTTTTAAAGGAAATTTTCCCCAGCAAACTGACTGATACACTGTTTCAGTAATACAGAGATATTGAGGCATGATATTTACCCAAGAACTGTACTGTTGAAGTGGGAAAACATAATGACTCTACCTTTCCTTGCATCCCTCCTCTGGAGTTTTGCTATTACCTTTAAGACACAGAAAGTAGTAAAATAGCCATTTTAATTTAAGACCAATGTGAAATGCTCTACTAATTTAGTGTCGCTATTCCTATTACCCTTATAGAAACTAAAAATGGAATGAGTGCTCAGGATTTATACTGTAACTGCCTGCTTCTACATAAGATAACTATTTTTATTCCCATCACCCTTATTAAAGATGTTCACTATGAGTTCCTTTATGGAGATGTTATCTCACAGAGTTTCTTGAGGGTGACTTTTCTCAGATTGCATAATGAGGTCTCAGAAGCATGATTTGAGCATCGTCATTTAGTTTCCTAGCAAATGCTGATCCTTTCCAGGAAAATTCTATAAATAAAAAAGCAAAGCTACTTGTCAGTGATTTGAGATAGCTGGGTTGAATTGTGCATAACAATGTGTAAATTATTGCTTGTGCTAGTTATGTACAACTCCTCTTGTATGCATATATTCCAATAGTTTATTTCAAATATGATTTTGCATGTAAACACTGGCCTAATTGAGTTTGCCAAAAAATAATAAAAGGTGACATTTTTTCCTTCAAGTTGTTTTGCTCTAAAACTTTAAGATAGGTAAGATCTAGAGCAAATAAGTTCATAAAATTTCTTTGTACCATTTTTGGGAAGCATTATATTCTTAAGAATATCAAGTGAAAGTGGTAGGTATGCTTGAGGTCATAAAATCTCAAACTCTAATACATCAGGTCAGCTCATAGGATGGTTATAGCATTGCTTACATGAGACATCTGAGTGAGGAGCTACACTGTAGCTTAGCTAAGGAGCCTTCTATACAAAGTCAAGGCAAGAACAGGAGTTTTGAGCTACTTTTCTGTAAGGTATGCTGTCTCTCTATTTGAAGGAGTACCTTTAGTTCATTACATTGAAATAGTGAAAGAATTCATAAAGATAACTTAGTTCAAGATTAGATGATGAATTACATATTATTTATCTTACAGTGGCCTTTAGAGTAACCAAAGATATAATATATACCAGTACAACTACAGAGATGCTGTAGAGTTGTTCACAAATCCTTTGGTCACTGGTCTACTGATGAGACCATTAACTTAAAGGAAATATCTATGCAATCATTGCTCTAAATCCTTCGCTTGTGACATAATTGACTGCCTGGCATTTAATATTGATATTCACTAGTCCAAGGGATCCTTTCCATTCTATCTTTTTACTAATCATTTTATGAGAACAAGTTTTCTGTTAAGAGAATCTTCAAAACTTCTCATGATACTTGCTTGCCCTGTATGGGAGATATTTTTCAATTGTGACACTTTAATTCATTTGATAGCAATAAGAGTTCAGGAGCTATAGCTTTTCTCTAACATGGATGTTGTTTGGTATGTGTCTTCAGAAAATGTGCTCATAGTTCTTTCCTTGTAAACTATGGTTTCTGTGGGAAGCGGTCTTCGTTAGTTTTCTCTTGTTGCTAAGATAAAATACCTGAGGCCCAAAATAAGGAAGAAAAGGTTTATTTAGCTCACAGTTTGTGGAAATTTCAGTCCATACTCGGCTGGCTCCAAGGCAGAGTGACACATGGCAGAGGGCAACAGTTTATGGCAGGAAAACAGCAAAGCAACAAGAACAAAAGGGAGGAGCAGTGGTAAGCAGCCTCTTTCCCTCCCTTACATTGTATGCAAACTGCCTGCCCCAGGGCGGGTGTAGCACTCACACCCATGAATCAGTCATAAACTCTAGAAGCCTGCCCCATGACTGTGTGAGGCTTTGGTGGGACATCCAGACACAAACCATTACAGAAGAGTTTTCTACATCTGCCTGGTTTTTAATGAGAAGGTACTAATTTCAGTCAAAGTGTTCACTGGAAATATTCCCTGTCATTATTCCAAAGGTCTTTATTCTATATATGTTGATGTCCCACATAGTCAAACATACTTCTAACTGCAATTTAACTTTAAACTAGTGCTCCACAGAAGATTATATTGATGATTTTCAGTTTAACAATTTAATTGAGATTTGAGTTAATATTTACAGTTCCAGGAATGCTCAGTGACAGATAAGGATGAGAAGTTCAGGCCACATGGCTAAAGTTATCATCTTGGAATCTTTTGACGTAAAGTGAATTACACCATAAAAAGTGAGGCAGAAGTCATATCATGTGTGACCCTTGCAGGAGCTATGATCTGTCTCTTAGCCATTAGTCCTTACATCATCTCAGATAAACTGTGTTCTTCAATAAAAAAGGGGACATATTAGACAGGGTCCTGTGAAGCACTCAGAGGACACAGAAAGATTTACAGGCATTTCCAAGAGCTGCCAGTTTTACATGGCGTAGGAAAGATGTTATCACAACCTTATTTCAAGGCTAGTTATATTGGAATGCTCTAATAAATGGACATTTTTAGTGTATTTTCTTTTGTGTTGTTTTAATGGATGTAACCTAGTGTATCTTTGATGTGTTAGAATGAATGTTATAAAAAGATAAAGAAAAATAAAGGACTTTCTTAGCCCAATTAAAAATATATGTGTAGTTTTGACCTACACAATTTACATCATCCAAATAATTGAGGCCACTTTACCAAAAAGGCAAGGCAAAATATTTCCAAGAGGATTAGTACATTTAGATAGACTTCCTAATTTCATATTTAGAGACCACCTATTTAGGTTTCTTTGTATTTAATAAAGAATATTCATCAAGTTGTATAAATTCTGGGAATGTGAATGCCATTTACAAACTTCAGGCATCTCAGCTGGTGTACAGTGTAATGTCTCTCAGGCCAGTATAAACTCATGTGAGGAGATCTGTTTACTGTAATACCCGGTGTTAACTTGCCAATGCTCTAATTTTCTTCAGTCCACATTTTCTAATGGTCCAAATTCCTACCTGTTAAGTAAAGTTTGGTGGAAGAAATTATCATTTAGAAGGTAATGAGAACATTCAAGCTAAGGAGAAGAGTTAATATATATTTTTGATTGTTTTTAAAAACAGTGCGATGAATTTCACTCAGCCAAGTTTACTGAATTAAATCAAGATAGCCCTATAAGCAATAATAATCTATGAAACTTTCATTTTTATGAGGTAAGAAATAATATCACAGCTTTCCAAAGGTTCTTAAAATCATTAAAGTAAGAATATTTATCATGAACTTTATCCCTTTAACAAAATGTTGAGTATGCAATATAACATTTCTTACTATAAATAAAATATGTAGAGTAGCTCTTAGCATCTTACATCATTGAAAATTTGTGTTAAGTAGCAGCTCATTTCTCCTTTCCCTGACAGCCCCTGGTAACTACCATTTCATTGTCTTCTTTGAGTTGTATTGCTTTAGATACTTCATGCATGTGGGATTATGTAGCATTTGTCCCCCAGTGACTGACTTATTTCAATAAGCGTAATTTCCTATAGGTTCATCCATGTTGTCACATGTTACTAAGTTTTCACAATAACTGTTTGGTGATCAAGACTGGGTTGAAGTCAAATACAGTGTTTCTGGTATTTGTTTCCTGCTTTGTTACTTCCTTGGCCTGATGCTGGCATTTTCTATTCCCACCCTCATCTGCAAGGTAGTAGATGCCATGCTCTTTGTCTGAATCACAGTAGACATGCCATTTCCACTAGGAACCTGACCTTCCATTTTGAGGCAATGTTCAGTTCTGTCATATGAAAACCAATGGCACTTTTCAATATCTCTTGATAGCCCTTCACAACACCTTTTAAAATTGGTGTGTGAACAGTCTGTCTGTACAGTGCAAGGAAAACAATGTGATGGCCAGGGCCAAGGTCTTCCTCATGTCTGTCCTCCCCTGGGTCTTGTAGTTAGTGAGTTAATGAACATGCAAGAAGTATTTGTTGATCCATAGATAATCACAGGAAATAAGTTCCAGACTAGATCTTAGAAAGAAAACATTGTGGAAAATAAGCTTTCAGCCTTTCAGAACTATAGTAACTGGTGGAAAGGAGTCTGACATAGTTTACAAGCCATCTGACCTTTTTCTTGGATTCACAGCCAATTAGCTTTAGATAAATCTGTATCCCAATGATATCCAAATTGATATCTCTAATGATGACTTCATCACTGAGTTCCAGACTTTTCTAGACAATTGGCTACATCTTTAATTGGATGTATGGACCTCTGAAATGAATAGAATTTTCATACCTCTGGTTATTTTTTAAGAAGATAAAGGAAGTGGGGCTGGGGATTTAGCTCAGTGGCACAGTGCTTGCCTGGCAAGTGCAAGGTCGTGAGTTTGATTCCCGGTACCGGAAAAAAAAACAAAAAAAAAAGAAGATAAAGGGAGAAACAAGGAGACAGGATAGGGTCTGGGTGGTCAAAAAGGAGATGATCTTGGGTTAAACTAGAGTGGAACTAGTAGATGAGTGTAAAATAGGAGAAATTGGAACATTTTTAGAGGTAGAATGAACTTATTAAAGAATTAGATGTACTTAGGGAAGGGCAGAAAGCAACTAAGGTTGATAACTATTTACAGTGTAAGTAACCAGATGCACGGTCATGGCCCATGTGAGTTAGGGAGTATTTGGGGAGACTTAGCGGAGGGATGAATATTCTACTAATTTAAGGAGTCCATGCATCCAATTAAAGATGTAACCAATTGCCTAGAAAAGTCTCGATCTCGATGAAGTCATCATTAGAGATATTAATTTGGATATCACTGGGGTACAGATTTATCTAAAGCTAATTGACTGGGTCAGATTACCCAGGCAGAGAACGTAGATATAGAAAATAAGTGAATTGTGAACTAAGCCTTGGGAACCCCCATAGCAGTAATTCAGGAGGAAAGCAGCAAAGATGAGAAGAAGCAGGCAGTCTGATAGGAGAAAATCAAAAGTGTCTGGTATCATGATTAAGGAGAAGGTAAAATGTTTCCATTGGGTTTGACAATAAATGTCACATTTGTGATCCTGATGGTGTAGTTTTAGACAGTAATGCATTTAAGTTGTATGTCTAACTAAAAGACATACACTCTACGCTGTGGCCAAAAGATCAGCCACAGCCACTGGTCCATGGTGTACTTGACATACATTTTTGGTTTTGTCTTGTGCATTCTCCTGATAGATATATGTTACTGTTAAACAGAACTTCAGAAATAATTCCTTGGAAATTAGCAATTCTGACAGGGATCCAGAAATACCAACTTTAAGCATGCCAGATTTATTGTTAATTCTTGTTTCCTGAAACTATTCGAAGACTTTATTAGGTGAAATGTGATTGCACAGAATTGCCTGATTTTTAAAACTTTTAGTGCCACAGACCACTTCTACTGCAACATGTTTTGGCAAGGGAATCCCTTTTAAACAGCTTGGCTTTCATAGTTTTGCATTCTGCTTTTAAGCCTTTTTACTGATGTAACTGTACCAGATTTGTAACTTGCTTAATGATAGTTAAGAAGTACAGGCACTTGGATTTTGTTCAGGGAGGACAAAGCAAGTTAAGATGGTTCAAGAAGATGAGGAGCTAAAAGCACATTGTATTGAGGGTACAGAACATAAATCAACACAAATATTTTATACAATTTAAACAATAAAGACAAAAGAATATAAAACTTACTAAACATTTAAAAAACTGAATCTCCTTGCAAGTGTATCTCTGATCCCCACATTACTATTTGTGTCTGTAGAACTTCTTTGGCCCTCAGTGCTTGCATTGTAAACTCCCTAGATGGGGAACAGGGATGGCATCTTCACATGCATAATTACAAGATCTCATGTGTTTTAGAACATGTGATGACAGACTTTGGGAAGTTTTTTGAATAAGCCTGATTTACAAAGAATATTCCATGATAGTAGAATCTAGGATGTGCCATCTGATCAAGGAAGATGAATGCCTTCATTCTAGGCAAAAAGGACATAAGAAGAAGAGAAATGAGGCAAGGATAGGACGAGAAAGGAGAATGTAGGGGGAAGGAAAGGTTGACAGGGAAGCGCACTGGATGTGGGAGGTGATAGTCTGAGATCCAAGGTTTCAGACTAGTTGCAGGACCTTAGTTTTGTCTCAATCCAAACAAGACCTCAAGAGCTTCAGGGGAAGGGAGGCAAGGCTGCTCTGGCTTTAGAACAGCAGCCATAGAGTGGGATTGTGGTTAAGCCTTAGCTGAGCTAAAAACAATATACTAAATTACAAATAAAAAACATGAAGTTGTGCTGAGAAATTTGTCAGCTGTATAGGTACAGAAGGAAAGAACGTCCTATTGTAGCAAATATTTGTTGAAACAAACTGAGTGGCTGAAGGTAAAGTATGGACGCTTGAAAAGCTAAGGCTGCCCGAGTGTATGTGGAATAGGGGTACAGAGCGGGCAGGATGCCAGCAGGCTGAGTGAGTGATTAGAGGTGCTCAGCTCAAAATCTCTCTCCATCTTCTCCTCCTGCGCTTCTCCCTTACTCTGCTTTTCCTCAGGTCTGTCTCCTCCTTCATTTCCTACCCTCTGCCCTTCCCCAGGCTGCCTTCCTTCCCGCTTCCCTTTTCTCCTCTCCCTTCTCTTCTCTCCCTTTCCCCATGGAGCCTTGAATGCTATGGAAACAACAATAGAATCACATTTTACAAACACAGACCCCAGAAAGAACAGTGGGTGGGATTTTTAAGTGCTGGTAAATGCAAAAGAACATTCATATTGCAATTTACCATACATAAAACTTTAATGTAATTAACTTCTTTGATTTGATCACCACAATAATGCCCAAGGCTGATAGTTATAAACCTTGTTACAGAGGAAGAAGCTGAAATTCTTATCAGTTAAATTTGTGGCCAGAGGCTCAGTCACTGACAAAGCAAGCCAAGCCTGTCTCTACAGCCCCTTGTCCTCTGGTTCCATACCACCAAATGCCGTCCTCTTTTCATTCTATAGTGCAACTTCGTTATTGTAAAAATTGAAGTCTTCTTCCTCTCTCTCTCTCTTTTTTTTCTTTGTCTTTTTGAGACAGAGTCTCCATATGCAGTTCAGGCTGGCCTAGAGCTCACTTTGTAGCCCAGGCTGGTCTTGAACTCGCAATGATCCTCCTGCCTCAGCCTCCCAAGTGCTGGGATTACAGGTGTGTGTCATCACGCCTGGCAATAAAGTTATAACCTTATCTATTAACAGTCACATTTTTTTTTTCATACCGGGAGTTGAACTCATGACCTCAGGCTTGTCAGGCAGGCACTTATGCCACTGAGCTACATCCCCAGCCCTTCCTCTCTTTTATAGCTAATGCATTGTCTTAGATATGAAAAATCCTATTTTTGTGAGATATGGGGAAATATGGCAAAATTGGATCCTTTTCCCTTTTGGTAATGAGGGTTTTAAGGGCCAAAATGAATCTGGTCAGTGGCAGAATCAAACAGCCTGAATAATTGATAAAGTGGATGCTAAATCTAGTGACTGTCAGAGTAGGGTATGTCTGAGATGCTGGAGTTGGCTGGTTATTCACATCACCTGATGACAGTGGGTCTCAGTGATAAAAATTTCAGGGAATCTGACAAAAACAGTAGTTTGCCGTGCTATTTTTGAGATCATCACCACAACTGACAATCTGCAGTTGCATCAAATGATTTATAGATGACATGTTTTCAGGAATGTAATAAGCAGTGCAATGCAATATATTCCACATATTGGTTTTATTTTGGAATTTTCTGATATCTCACTTCTAATGAATATATCATATACCAAATAGGATATTCAACTACACGTTGTCAACATTAACTTCAGCATGATGGAAAACTAAAGAAACCAAAGTGTTTAGAATTCTGTTTTGATTCATCGGGTCTGCTCGTCCTTTCCTCTGGGGTAGAAGTGATTGTGAGCCTCTTCTCACACTCGCGCCTTCCCTGGGCCTTAGTACCCTGGGCTTGTGTTCTCAGTGGAGAATACTGCAGCAGAGCTCCAGAGATGCCTGCTTGTGCCTGGTGCAAATAAAGCAGGGCTGCCCACAATGCCGGAGATAATGATTAAGGATAAAATAAAATAAAGTAAAGTAAAATAAAATAAAGTCTTCTTTTAGAAAGCAGGAAGGAAGCCAGCAATCTTTTTCATACCTTCTCATTTGTGGAAAGAAGACTTTTTTAAGTGAAAGCAGATTTGGTGCATGAAAAAAGTGACCTAGATCATGTCATTTTATTTTACTGGATCTACAAATAGTTTAGCTGAGGTGAGATTTTCAGCTATTGACTCTGAAGGATAAACTTGATTAGTCATAGAGGGAGCAATACAGGCTGTACTTGGGACTGAAGCAAGGCTACAGTATACCGCCACTACCACCCCCCAAATAGCATGTTCATTCCTTTTAATGTGGAGGATAAATTAAAATGAAGCAAACTGAAAATTCATAAATCCAAACTCCTTCCCCCTCAACAAATTATAGAAATTAGGAGCTGTCCCGTATACATTGTTCCTTCCCAACAGAACTGAGATCTTGGATTTTGTAATTTTTGTACTAATATGTGAATGTACCACATGTAGTTTCTTGAGGATCTCTGGTTATAGGAAGCAGATGAAGTGACTTTTCAATTGAAAATGCTTTTCAATGAGCTATTTAATAGTTTTGGGGCTTTTTCAGAGAAGGGCTTTGCTCTTGAACAGTTTAGTGGGTTTCACCGAAGGGTGAATCCGGGTGTTGGATTTCCGTGGAATGTTTTCTTTTTGTAAGGAGACTTGGAGAAAAAGAATTTCTGCTTCCAAATATACTTTCAGCAATATTCATGCATTTGACAAAGAATCAGACTTTTGTATGTGTGATGCCAGAGAATACATAAGTAAAACTGGTACTATTTCTATCTCCCAAGCGCTTATCGTTTAAGGAGGGAAAGAGAACATAAACAAACGTACTGATAAATAATCACACTTGTACAAAGTGCCATGAGACTGAGCATGAATAATGGGTGTTTATCTTCCCCAAACTCCCTGTTAGAACCTGGCCAATCAGGAAGATCAAGAACACCCATCAGACTCAGCTGTACTGGAAGGACCCAGGATTTAAAGTCGGACCACCTGGATTCAAGCCCTGCTGTTTGCTAGTTAGATGTTCCTGGGCTTGCATTTCTTCATATACAATGAAGATATTGTATCAGTTCCTTCAAAGGCTTGCTCTGTTCATCCCCAACTGCAATACCTTGGTGTCTTTCTAGAATCTCATCTTGGGGGATTCACAGAGACATTTTGGTAAAGGTGAGAAGGCAGAAGCTTGGTGCAATAGTGTTTTTCAAGCTGCAAGACTGCAGAGAGAGGCTTCCAAGGCTGCTGCAGAGCTGTGGGGAGATGGGATAGAAGTGGGACTGGGGGCCTCAAGTGCCTCCCACCCCAGGTTCTATCAGAGGAGCCCTGCCATGTCTGTTGATCATGCCAGCCTCCCTAGGAAGAGTTCACTAACGAGTTCTACCCAAAGAATGAAGCATTTTAAAATTACTGTGGTGGTTCTACTAGAGCAGTCTTTGAAACTAGACATTTGTGGATTCAAAATATACTATAACACTTTGGTATTTTTTTAAACCCTGAGTCTTAATCTCATTATTTATAAAATGGCACTCAAATTTATACCGTGGGTTCTTGCAAGACTTATAAATATCTCCTGGGAGAGAAAAGCTTGGTGAGGAGTATAACTCTTCATATTCTCATTCTAATATTTGTAATTAATGTGCAAAATTATAAAGGTATTACTAATAATATTTTTTCAAAGAGTGTTGTGATCATAAAATAAACCCATGAGTAAATTTGAACAGGACAATTAGTATAACAAATTCTATACTTCTACTTCTGTTGTATCCCAGATTTCTTTTAAATTGTAAATATTTATCTGGAAACTTAATTTTAACCTGCTATAGAGAGCAGTCATGGTATGTCTCTATTCTACTAAATGGACTGACTTCACTACTCTTGTAGGATACCAAATTATAAAGGAAAACAGAGTTGATAACGGAAAGGCACAAGTGTTATATGTACATATGGTAATCAGATAACTGCTTCAGTCATATTGGGTCTATAAACACTTGTGGAAACATGCATATATCTCCTTATTTTTTTTCAGGATTTGCTCATAGGAAGGGCACTGAATTTGTTCTTTCAATTTATCCACTAGATTTTAACATGCCTGCTAATTTTATCACACTGGTCAATTTTTCTTTTTATAGTAATTAAACAACTTGTGCACATAGTTACATGTAGTTTTACCTTATGGCCAGCTGGCCACCATATGGGACTTATTTGGACTGTAGAACTCTCCACACACACCCCAGTCACCTTAGAGAGACTCCTATAGTATATTGGCGAGTGAATTCAGCTTGAGGTTACAGGAAAAATTCGGATCTGGTGGTTTGACATTTCTGGACCTACCTTGACTTTACTCTAAGACAAGGTCATAAAGTTTCAGTTAATGTCTTAGATAACCTTTTAATATGCTGAACTCATCAGAATATATGCTGTCCACCTTTCTTCAGATGTCATGGCTAATGTTACAGAGATCTCTTTAATACTTTGACTAATAACACATTCGTAATGGAATATATATAGAGAAGGGCGGTCCATGGAATGCTAGAATTACTGGTTAGAGTTACTGAAAATGCACATGTAATTTACTCAATTTTTTACACAATTGAAATTGGGTTATTCTATTGTACATAAACCTGTCAGAAAAATCACATTGTGTGAAGAATAAAAAATGTTTATTGTTCCTTTATTATTCAGCAGTAAAATATTATTTTTAAAGCCACTTAGAATATCTGATTGAAATTTATATGTTGTTTAAAGTGTTAAAATTTAAACTAGAGATATACAGCAGAATTTATGTTTAGTCTCAAAGTTAGGTGTTAAGCAAATAATATACAGTAATTTTCTAGGTGCTGTTAGATGTTTTTTGCCATTGTGGCATTTCCTTTCAGTGGACCTAACCTGAAGATAAAAATGACAGCTATTTCTCACTTGCCATTGGAAAGACAAGAGCAATAAGAAACCTAGCAGAACTCCTGGAGAATTTTCATAGGGAAAATAAGCATATTGACATTCTTTGACTTCTGTGTATTGATTTTTGGCTCCAGCTGCTCCAAAGCCATTAAGAGTTAGAGTTAATCATTCTTGATTTTTTATTGTCAGTCAGTTTCCTTATTCATAATGCTGGATAATAGCAGTACTACTTAGCTTTATTTATGTTCACTTTCAGGGCTATGGTGAAAATTCACAATGTAGCATATTGAAATCTTTCAGGTAACAGATAAAATGTGTGGCCTTTAATGGGCCACATTTTAGGTTGATTCATTTAGTAGACTGATGTTCTAGTGTAAGAGTAAATCTTGCAAACTTCAGACGTAATCCCAGGATGGTCTTAAACAACTATTGTTAAAAATACCAGTATCTCTTTCCTATAAAGACAACCTGAAGGATCTTGAAATATGTACAAGTCCTTAATTTTTGTTTAACTTATTGATGAGGCCAACTTAATTAGCTATGAAAGGAATGACTCTTCATTCATATGTTAGTGTCTACTTTCACTACAAGTTTATAAAAGCTTCTTAATAGAGATTGATGTTATATCTAATAAGCTCTTCCATTACAGGTTTATAAAGTGTTGTGAATACATTATACAGATGAATACATATCTAAATATGGAGTTACACCAAAATCTTAACCCCAGAAAAAAAAAGTAGGCAGTATGGTAAGATGTAACAATGATCCTCTTAAGATGTCCACACCCTAGGTCCTGAACCTCATAAATATGTTATGCTACATTACAAAGTAGAATGGAGTTGTACATGGAATTAAGGTTACTGTCTTAGTCCTCTTATGCTGCTACAATGAAATACCTGAGACTGGGAATTTTATAAAGAACATAAATTTATTTCCTCAGAGCTCTGATCATGACAATCCATGATCAAGGAACCAACCCATTCAGGTGTCTGCTGAGAAGTGCATTCTTTGGAGCAAAACACTGTCCTCCTCTGGCAGCAGAGGACAAACTACTGATAGTACAGAGTCCTCTTATGAGTCCTCTGATCCATTTCTCAGGGTGCTGCCTTCAAGGCCTGATCACCTCTTTAAAGCCTCACCTCTTAATCCTGTCACACTGAGAACAACTGAGTTTGGTAGGGGACCCATTCAATCATAGTCATTATTAATCAATTGACCTTAAAGTAGAGGTGTAATTCTGGATTACCCAGCTCAGTCCACTGTACTTGCCAAGTCCCTTAAATGTGGAAGGAGACATAAAAGGAAAGTACAAAGTACACAGCTACCTTTGCTAGCTGTGAAGATGGAGGAAGGAATTCCACCAGCCAAGGATGTGGACAACCTGAAGAATCTGGAAAAGACAGGGGAGCAAATCCAACCTAGAGCCTGTGGAAAGAACCCCAGCTCTGGTATCTTGATTCATATCTGTGAGGCCCCTTCAAAATTTCTCATTTCCAGAGCTGTAAGATAAATATCCATATTGCTGTAAGGCATGAAATATTTGATACTTTAGCATAGCAGCCATGAAAACTAATTCAGATAGCACAAGATGATATTATTGTGTCAGTTTGGCATCACTGTGACAAAATACCTGAGAAAATTAACTTGTTCGCAGGAAAGATTTATGTTGGCTCATGGTTTCAGAGATTTCCAATGCTTGGTTCCATTGTTGGTTGCAGAATTTGGCCCATTGTTTTTGAACCTGTGGTAAGACAGCAATCACAGCAATTATGTGATGTGAGAAACTTGTTCACCTCAGGGCATTCACAAAACAGAAAGGAGAGAGAGAGAGAGAGAGAGAGAGAGAGAGAGAGAGAGATAAAGGGCTAGAGTTCCTATCATCTTGCCAGGGCACACCCTGAATAACCTTACTTTCTCCCACAGGTTCATGTTCAAAAGGTTTAATGCCTCTCAACAGTGGCATAGGCTGGTGACCAAGACTTTCTCACATGAACCTTTGGGGACATTTAAGATCCAAGCCATACCAAATGTTTATTAAGCCACAGAGTCATGGAATGTCTACTACATGCCAATTTATTAAGTAGCATCTTTAGTGTAATTAAAACACCCTTCCTGAGTCATACTGAAAATTATGCTTAGGTGTCTGTTGCCACAACAATCACAAGGCTTATGATTTTTCTACTAATTGGATTTGGAAGGCTTGAGCCTAATGAACTGAACTGTGTGTGGATGTCCAAGCATCACTTTCACCCCCGCACACATGCATCATTCATTCTCTGCCTTGTTAGCAAATTCCTTAGTTGTGTAGAGGAATACTACATCAGGACCAGCCCCGGGCATGAGCAGAGTTTAGCAATCTGAACAAGTTGATTTGAGGGTTCAGAAAAAAAACTTCTTAAACATGGATTATGGAAAATTTGAAATTTCAAAACTTTGGCTTTGTCAAGGAACAAATTCAGGTCTAGGATCACTCAGCAGGTAGGTGGCAAAACTGAGATGAGGATCCAGGTGTTCTATTTCTTGCTAGTTCTGGGTTGTTTCCTCTGTACAGTGAGTTCCAACCAGAGCCACGCACTTTATCCCCACATAGTCTACAGTTAGAATCAGCATCTAATCAAGTGCAAGTGGGGCATTATGTCCAGATGTCAGAGCTAGTATTTGAATATGTTCCCCAGGTGAGTTCCCCAGAGCGTTCTCATTAGCACCAAAAAACTCAACAGGAAAATCAAAGTTTCATTTTTAAAAGTAATTGAGATAGCATCTTTCATAGATATTAATAATGTGGACTTTTTATGACAACAAGCACCAACTCATTGAGTCATGAAGAAGAGCAGTGAGCTTGTATAAAACCTTGTTTACTAGTTGCAGTCTACGCTATTGGATTGAGAAAAAACTTTAAGCTCCTTCAAATGCTACCACAGCAAGTCACTTCCTTTATTTTCTATTTATGGAGCTTTGGGTGAGTTTTTCATCCTCCCTATGAGCCCAAGCATCCTTCTCTGTATAATGAAGCTGACTATGTCAGAGAACTATTGTAAGGATGAAAGGGACTAATATTTGCAAATTCTGTAGTGTTATTTGGATCCTAAGAGGTGCTGAATAAATTGTAGCTATTTTATTGCCAAACGTCTCTTCCCTAATATTTCTAATAGTTTGAAGGGATATTTATCTCAGTGGGGGAGGAAACTCTAAGATTCTTAGGATCTGACGGTGAGAGGAAAGAGGGAAAATAGCAGAGAAATAAAGTTGCTACTTAAAAAGGGAGCCCCTTGAGGAACTTGAATGGCCCAAGATCAAAGAAGAGGATAAAACAAGTGTTGGAGAAGAAAGGGCTGAGAGAAGGTCAAAGAAGAGGCAAGAAGGAGCAGAAACAAACCAGAATTGTTTTGTAAAAGTGATAATTGAGGAAGATGTATAAGAAAGGAAGAGCACAGTGAATGACCAAAATCACCAGTCACTTTCTTCCAATTCATGGAAATCCTTTCTGAGAGATCTTAGCTCTATTGTGTGCTAGTAAATGTAAGGTAAGAATCTCCTTCCTTTTTTTAGTGGTGACCCTGAGCAAGGGCATGATTTCTTGTTAAAAAGCCCTTTGTCTGAAGTGCTGTTGTAATATGATCAAATAGACTGCCCTTAGTTTATGTGACTGATATAAGTTGGATGATGTACCTGTCAGATTCTTTAGAACTGCCTGACTTGGGGCCTTATTTAGACTCTCATTCAAACTCACTGTATTTACAATATTTTTCCCTTTCCTATATGCCCCACACTTACTGCCCAGAAGTATGCCTGTGCCTGAAGACGTGACCAAAGTAGAATAAAGCAATATTTTCCCAACTTGCCCAATCATATGAATACCCAGAAGCATGAGTGTCTGGAGATTCTGCTTACCTCATTGTGATTATTAAAATTTGAAACTGTAACATGTACATATGAGGAAACATTAGAGTAAAGCAAGTTATGTTAGTAAATGAGCCGTTCTGAATATTTTGTCATCATTCTCCTGACAAATGAAGTGGAAAATTTGACCAAAAGACTTAAGATCCTTATTCTTTTAAAAGTTACCAGTTTTTGCCGAGCTCTCTTATTGCACCGAGTGCTGATAATTTTGTGGGTGACCTCTGGTTCATTTTGTCATTACTCAAGGGGCACCTTGCTTCTGCAACATCTGTTACATTTTCCTAGTAGCCTTGCTGGCTGTTCCTTCCCTGCTCCATGCTGTGCCTGGAAATATGAATTGTAATCACACTGTGCGGCAATCAACTATTGAGTATTTTTCAAGACTCCCTGCTCTTTAAGGTACAGATGTCTTATTCCTCTTTGAGTCCTCAGTACTGTGCCTGCCTGAGACATAATAAATTCTTAATTCCTGTCAGGTAAATATCTAAAGTAGACGCTTATGAAGATGCATATAATAAATGAGAAAACTGAACTTACCCTAGGGAAGAACAGGAAACGGATGGAAGAGGTTTGCCCTGGATCGCCTTTACTTCCGGGCATCTCTCCAGGTATTGGTTTCCTTATCTGTCCTGAATTGGAATGGAATTGATCTCAGAGGTCAGTCTATGTGTGATCCTCTGATGCTTAGAATTTTATTTTGTGCTTAGGTTGCAAACAATCCTATACAACTGAAGTGGATAAACAGATGGTGATAATAATGATTAACTAGTAATTTTTTTAATTTTGTGGCTTGAAGTTGCATAGTAATGATTTTTGTCATATCTAATACTGCAACATTAAATGGTTACCTCCATGTCATAAGCAATTCATAAGGCAGAGGCCTCCTGGGGTCCTCTACATAACAGCAAAACATCACTGAAACATTAGGATAGAGAAGTTACAGTAATTGCATTTATGCTCCCTTTGTTAAGTAATATTCCCTCTGAGATGATTCCTGCCAAATTGTTTGGCTTCTTTCCCAATTTAATTGTTAGCAAAATCAGAATTATCCCAGGAAGTGAAGCTAAGAAGATTTTATTATAGGAAAATCTTATACCTAACACTAGGGAGCAAGGGAGAAGGGCAGAGAGCTGGATGAGGCTGTGGAGGAGTAGAAGTCAGCAGTGGCTGCTTCCATTCATTCAGAAGAGTTGGTAAGGGAATTGACACTGAAGTCAACTCATTGTATTTACTTCTTTCCATCCATTGTGCAAAGCAAATTTTGAAGCAAAAGTGGGACTTGCATTCTCTGTACTGAATTGCTCTACTTCTTCAGCAGAAGGAGCAGTAGAAATTTTATCTGCATCCTTTCAGATGCTCTTAACCTCCTCTCCCAAAAAGACCAAGTAAATGTTTCCTTATGGCCCCGAGTGGCTAAAAGAAAACAGCAGGCAGTATGGTCAGGGTAGCAGTGGTGGAGGACACGAGTTCCTTTCTCTGCACACCAGAAGAGATTCACCTGCAGAATTTTCTCATCTACTCTTTAGTGCTATTTGGGGAATGGAAGGGACTCAGGGCTTACTGGAAAGCGAGTCACCTTTGATCCCAAACACAACAGGTTGGCTTTGAAGTCCACTTTATTCACTGTGCTGAAACCTACCTTAAGCTATTTCAATTCTGTGAGCCACAGTATTCTCCTCTGTGCAGTTGAAATAATAATGCTGTGGCCTAGAACAGGTATATCATTGTGGGGCCCAATGAAAATGCCTGTCCATTTGTTCAAAAAACTTGAAGAACTTCCAGATTGCAACTGCAGAGCATTAGATCAAGCATGGCAATCCTTCAAAGCATGGGTCCTGGGTGGCACTTTCCCAGAATGTTACCTCTGGCCTTTAAATTGTTTGTCCGTCATCTGTCAGATAATGTCCCCTGTTCATGTCTCAGGGAGCTGATCCTTGAAAACCACGTTCTCATTGACTGGCTGCTAGTGAGATTTCATGGATGGGAGGTAAGGTAGGAAGGTTGGAGAGAGGTATAAGCTAAGCTGTGCTTCTCTCTCTCCCCTCCCCCCCAATTTCCTTTTGAGAAGTATCTAAAACCATGACTGCTGCCCTCTCAGGGCTGCCACTTGCTAAGACAGCCCATTTTCTATGATTCTGTGGTCCCACCCTTTTTTTTTTTTTTTTTTTTGAGATAGTCGTACTATGTAGTTTAAGCTGGGCTTAAACTCACTGTGTAGCCCAGTCTGGCCTTGAACTCACAGAAATCATCCTGCCTCAGCCTACAGAGTGCTAGGCTTGCAGGTGTGCTCCACCATGGTGGGCTGGGTCCTATATTTTTTTATTTCACTTTCCGCTGGCCGTTCCCTAGCAGGTGGTAAAGATCTGGGCTCTGATGTCACTACTTTTTCCCTTGAATCCCCTGGTTTTCCCAGTGATGGCTAGTATTTGTTATTGCTAATATCTTGACTGCCTCACTGTTTTGATTTGACATTTCATCTATTCCAAGTTATTTTAATCTATTTTATTTATTAAATATTCTGTATTTTCTATGCTGTGTGCAGTCTGACACATATGTCTTCTCTTGAAATGTTATTATGAGGCATAAATTTCTTTAAGGCAGCAGTTTCCCACTATCCATTGCATTCCAGTTGTCATTCATGAAATTAATGTAACAGGTTAAAATAAGCACTTTGGAACACAGAAAAGGTTGGAATGCATTGTATTAAATTGAGGAATGGTTTCATAAAACTTACAGTTGTCTATATATGTGTATCCCTTCATGATCTAAAAGTCTGTTACTTTCTACCAGTTGGGATTAAAAAAATATTGAAAGCCAACAATCTAAAGTTTTGGCCCATAATAAGCACTCAATCAGTCATAGCAACTATTGCTGCTATCCAAGGCCATGTCATACAAATACAATCTCCAGTCAAACAGTCCAAAGAGTTTACCATTCCAATGCACTTGAGCTCATTAGAATAGTTCCATATAGTTGGGCCAGGAAGGACTGACATTGCCCAAGCACTGCCTTGCATTTGTTTGATTGTACATAGACAGGCCCAGCCTGAGTCACCATCCTTGGCTGAAAAAGAAACCAGCCAGTTCCAAAGAACAGAAACTGTTTTTAAATAACAATTTATTTGCCTATGAGTCATCACAAATCTGTCTGTGCAACATCTTTCTCCTACAGCTGAATACTTTCAAATAGGCAGGTCTCACCCCGGGAAGGAGGGATGGCCAGGAAGTGACAGGACGAAGTAGCTCCCCAATCAGCATGTTAGGAGGATTGCAACTTCTGACATTCCTCTTGTTCATAAGTATCAAAGGGCTCTACGGAAATAACTGTATTCCTGACACCCAGGAAATTGGCAAAACAATAAGTATTTTCAGCCATCCATCACCTTCTGATACAATGGAAGAACTCAAAAAGTTTCAGATTCCTTTGTTCTTCCCAGTTGTAAAGGAGTGCTCTCAGTTATGTGCTAGTGGCCACCCAGAGATGAAGGTCTAGCAGAAGAAACTGTAGCACCTTGCATATACCTTGTCTACTTCATCAGGCAAGGAAACTGTATTTGAACCCGTCCAACTTCAGAGAATCATGGATTAGAACAACACTACTGCTGGAGATGATGTTGTTTGCCAAACTAAAGGGATGGAGGCAAAAACCAAAACAGTATAAAACCAAAAACATACACCACTACCGCTTATATAGCACTTACATTTTACCTGAGACTGTATGGAGTACTTTACTCATAAATTTATTTCATCTTCACAACAACCCTATGGGGTGGGTACCTCATAACCCTCATTTTTCTGCTGAGCCACCAAGTAGAGAAAGTGAATGGCTTGCTCAGATTCACTCAGGAATTAGTAGTAAAGGCAAGAGTCAAGGCAGTGTAGCTGCTAAGTTAGTTTTCTTCCCCTCTACCCATTCAGAAAGCTAGGAGGTCTACATTCTAATTTCATTATTAACTGATTCATCTGATCAGTTGACTGAATCAAGCTCTCTGCAATACCCTATAAAATATTGCTCAAGATGATTTCAAGTCCCTTCTAATACTACCTAATGCATTTATTTTAGCCTTAGGGTTCAGAAGGATTATATTAACTCACCCAATATATTCTATTGCTCTTTTAAACTGACCAGTTTACTACTTTACCAAACAAGCCCAGTAGAGGTATTTTGTTCATCACCCACTCCCTTGCCACAAGGAAGGGAAGCTTGTGTTTTAAGGCTATCCCTTACCTACCTTTTCAATCATCTGACCTGAGATTGCCTTTTGCCCCTTGGCACCTAGGAAATATCTCCCAGGAAGCATTCTGAGTCTGTCACACACATACTGAAGGCTTACCCAAGTTGAAGAGTGTGAGTGATCTGATGGGATTTGTTACAGTGATACACCAGGAAGATACTAGAAGGGACTGGGGCAGATCCAAGACTAAACCATGTTTCCAATTAAAAGAAGTGTGAGGCCAGAGAGAACCATTCTCCTGGTGGAGCTCTCCACCGCCTGATGGGATGATTAAATGTCTTGCAGCAAAAAGTAAATGTTTACACCAAGCCAGGTGCTTGGACTCTACAGAATTCTACCAGGCATGAGTAAGTGGTTTAATTGGCTCACCTTTCTTCAACTGTTAATGTGTTACTTACAAGTGCCTGTCAGAAAAAATCTTTTGTGATTCCTTTTTAACAGCTGGTTCATGAAAACAAACTCCAAATGTTAAGTAAGGATCTTTAGTTTCCTACTCTCTTGAAATTCATACTAAAATGATAGTAGAAAAACATAGCTAAGGCATGCTTTTTTACCTGGGTAGTTGATCACAATTAATGGGACCATATTTTTTATTTGTTCTCTAGTTTGGGTCTCTTTTATCTCTTGAAGATGGAGTCCTAGCTGAACACTGTGGACTTGATGTAACCTGTGAAACCAACCAACAAAACGCTTCTAAGAGAACTCTATAATAATATGATACTATCTCCCACAAATACCTCTTACTCATAAAAGACTGCATGATACAGTAACAACAATCGACTCTGTGCTTCTTTTCATTGGCTTTATTATTGTTGATTTCACTTTCTACAGATATTTTTTCAAACATGTACTTATTGATTCATTTGGATAAAAAATTATCACTATCTCAGAAATGTTCTCCATCAAAATAAGATTAGAACTCACCCCATTAGCTCCCCTTGTCTTTCTTATCTCTGATTCTTTACTTCTGTAGTTACCTAGGAAATATGGTACTTGACTTTGAAATTCATAGTAAACTCAGAAGTTGTTAGAGCTAGTGACTCCCAGTATTCATGTTCTGAACACAGCATGAGGGATAAAGGAGTGCAGGGTTTTTGTTTTTTTAATTTATTTTAAAGAGAAAAAAAGAAAACAATATTTCATAACAAGATAATAGGAGACTAATAATGGCTAATACACTGTGTATTGTTATCTTTAAATTAGTTACTCTTTAAATTTACTCTTAAAATTAGTACAGGATATCGGCATTTAGTTGTCCAAACAATATTAGCACAAACCTTTCTTTTCAATGGACTAAGAGAAATTATTAGTATAACTATCTTTTATGTATGTATTTTTCTCTTTTTGCTTTTCTCTTCCTTCTTTTCTCCTTTTCAATCCCAGTTTCTCTTTCCTTTTGAATTTTCTTCCCATCTTTCAGTATCTATTGTATAATTTGTATCTTCTTCACTTTAGCTTCTCACACTAGGGAGACAATACAATGCTTGCACATGTGTACCTGGTATATTTCACTTATAAATATGATCTCAGGTTGTATCCATTTACCTAGAAAAGTCTCCAGTTTATTCTTCTGGCCAAGTAGCACTCCACTGTATAAAAAGACCACATCTTTTTTATCATTCCTCGGCTGCTGGGCATTGGATTGTTTCCAAGATCTAGCTATTACAAATTGAGAAGTACAGTTTTTAATTATAATAAGTATAGATTTGTATTTTTATGTATCAGGTGCCACACAGTTAAGTGTAGGGTGATTATTCAGAATATTTCTAGCTTTGTTCTCTGAGAATTTTTAAAATTCATTTTCTAGTTAAATATTTCCCCAAAATATGCCCAGAGAAAACAATCTTAATCACTGTGCATCTTGACAAAAAGTGTAATGGTCTAATAAGTTTTTAAAAACTCTGATACTATTTCCCTTTCCTTGAGAAGAAGCGTTAGCATTAGCAGATTTAGTTCTAAGAACTCTTACAGTAGAGGAACTTACTTACTTTTACCCCAGGACATATTACTTTCTTAAAAGTTATTTGACCCCATCCACTCAAATCCCTGTTTTTATTCTGAGAATTGCTACCCCTTATAATCTTAAGTCAGCTTTCCTTCATGTGCAATTGGAAAATGGCCTCTAGGTGCATGATTCTTATGAAATATTGGTAGTTGTTTTTGTTTCCTTGAGCATTTACCACATTCCAGGAACTGTTACTGTCACTGTAGATGTTCTGATAGCTGGGTGTAGTACGGTGCTTTAACAAAGGCTGAAAGTGTGATTGCTTTAAATAGAGTATTTTGCTCACACTGCAAAGTCTAAAATCACAGACAGTTCAGGGAGTTGGGGCAACAGTCTATGACTTTCTATGGTGTTGCTTTACTATCCTTCTAAGTGTTTCCTTTTGGTACGATTGACACTGGCTCATCACACCTTGTTCATGTTCCTTCCCTCAGAAAAGAGACATCCCTTATAACAGAGAAAATAGCAAGTAGCTTCCTAATAAGGATGTGGCCTGTATTTTTCTCATATCTCCTTGTCTATAATTTTCTGACATGACCACTCTGCTTACTCGGAGGGCTGGGAATATATAGTCTCTTCCTAGGAATATTTATGTATGCCAAACCTAGGAGGGCCTGTTAAAGAGAAGAAGGAAAGAATAAATATTATCAAGCAATAGCTCTCTCTGCTGTATTTTTCAATCCTATAGTCAATCCCATGAAATAGCTTCTCTGCATCCAATTCAGTAATGAGAAAACTAATATACAGGGATGTGAAAACTAATGCCATATAGAAATTAGGGATTTAGGCTTTGAGATCACACTACTTCTTTCCATATCTTGGGTTCTTAACTACTATACAGAGTTGCAACTCTTTTTTCAAATCAAATTTCTACTCATTTCTACCATTCTTGGACCTATTCTTTTCTAATTTTAAAGACAATTCATTTGCCAAATCAACATGGCACAGACTCTCCTTTCTTTACCCATGGCTTCCTTTCCTTCAGAGCACATGGCTAATATATATTTCTCAACTTCATTCATGTATGACCATATGACTGAAGAGCAGGTGCTGGGATATGAGCAGATCTGTGCTTTACCCCTGCAGGCCTTACCTGTAGAAGCCACCCACGCATGGCCCCATGCCCTCTCCTTTCTTGCTAGCTGAGTTTTAAATGACACCAGGATGAGTGGAAAGCTCGATATCAGAGTTGGCCAAGCTTTGTTTATCTTGTGTTTTAGTGCTTATGTGGAAGAAAGCTACTCCAGCAGTCTGTCTTCCCCTCTCATACTGTTATGTCTATTGTGTCTGATTCATTTTAAAGATTTTTATCCATTCGTTCCGGCTGTTAGCCTCCATTGAATAATATAACCTGTTAGCATGATGTCGTGGGTGACAAGTTGACAACCTGGCTTAAAGTCACTTACTTGCCATTTTTTAGTGATAGAAAGTGGAAAGTTTGCTCAATCTCTCTGAGCTTCAGTTTTTTCAAACTAAAGCACTATTCAATCATATTGTCATCATAAGAAGCTAGTCACTAAACATCCCATTTCTTGTTACTTATTCTATTCTAGCATTTAATTTGTACTTATTCTAGTGTCCCCACTGTTTAAAATATAAATGCCTTTGTATTAGGAAAGAATTTGAAAAGAAATATATCTTAGATTTCCACATTTACTTTAGAAAACTTCCAAATTTTTATTTTAGCCTTTACAATAAAAAAACTCAATCAAATGAGAAAAAAAAAAAAGCTTAAGATTTTGTTTTTGCTTTTTTTTTTAAATGTTTCTTTGTTTGTTTGTATTTTTAAAGGAGAAGTTTATTTTGGATCACAGCTTTAGAAGTTTCAGTCTGTAGCCAGCTGGTGCCAGGAAGGGATAGCACGGCAGAGGGGCCTGGCAGAGAAGAAATAGCTATGATATAATTGCTGGAAAAAGAGAGAAATCAAGGGAGGAGAAGGGGAGAGAGACCCTTCCAGGACCATCTGGGTGACCCCAGTGACCCACGTACTCTGACCAGGCTTCACCTCTGAGCATCAAATCTAGCTAATCCTCAGATGAGTGTCATCCCCCGACACCTTAATTTGCAGAGAAAACTCTGGATTGGACTTTTCGGCAAAGCTGAAATTATGAGGACATTGGCAACTCTTAGAGGTTAACTAAATGCATTTTGCTAAAGGGATGTAGATTTTGAGAGCCAGGGGTGAAGTGTTTTGATTTATATCTAGATGTCTCAGTACAGTTATTTGCTTGTTTGTTTTGGTACTAGGAATCAAACTCATGACCTCACGCTTGCCAGGCAGGAGCTGTGCTACTGAGCTATATCCCCAGCCCCCAAGAATATCATTTTAAAATCAGTTGACAGCCTCAGTAAAAATACCTGTGTGGCTGCAACTAGTGGAGTCACCTCTCTGAGGATTAAACTCAGGATCAATAATTTTGGAATAGACGTAAAAAGAATACCTTCAGACTTGCTAGGATTCATTAAATTTCTAAAATTTTCTGAGATCTCCTTGCACACTGATAACTTCCCCCAATTAGATTTCATTTATTTATTTATTTTAAAGAGAGTAGTGAAAAAAAGTACAACAGCAAAATACTAACATCAGAGACATAAACAAACCAAAGCAAGAACATTAAAAATGATACAGGGTTTCAAAACAAAATGATAGGAATTAACAGTGGTTGTTATATTACAAATTGTTATCTTCAACTAAGTTGCTCAGATTACTAGATGTAAGAATAGAAGATTGTTCAAAACATTAAAGAGAATAAAAAATAATTATTAAAAAAACTATAGAGAATACAGAGTTTCACTAGACAAAATGGTAGGAATTCACTAATGGCTGTTCTATTGCATATTGTTGTCTTCAAATCAGCAGC
>NW_004955463.1:8468287-8469272 GCF_000276665.1 Chinchilla lanigera
ACCTTTTTTTATCCATTGCTCAGTTGATGGGCATTTGAGTTGTTTCCAGGATTTAGCTATGACAAATTGTGGTACTATAAACATGGGTGCACATACATCACTATGGTATGGTTTTTTATTTTTTTAAAATTTTTAATTGTTTTTTAACAAACACATACATTTACAAAATATCATAAGAACAATACAAGCAATACTGAATTACAGACAAAGTGGTAGGAAATTAACAATGGTTGTTGTATTATGTGTTGATATCTTCTAAGTGGTTTCTCAGGAAAACAAATAGAGATATGGAAGATTGATCAAATAAGTAATCATTAACTATTCCTTTCAGTAAAGTGATAGAAGTCAGTAGTACAACTATGTTAGCTATCCTATATACACATATATACATAATTTCCTCTTTCTTTTCTCTTTTCCCTCAGCTCAGTTGCTCTTTACTTTTGAGCATTTCCCTTTCATTTTACAGTGTCTGTCATACCTCCTAAATTTTATTCACGCTTTCAGGTTCTTACACTAGTGAGACAGTACATTGCTTACACATGCAGGTCTGGTTTATTTTACTTATGAGTATGATTTCTAGTTGTGACCATCTACTTGTAAAAGCCTCAAATTTATCTTTCTTTATAGCTGAGTAATATTTCATTATATAAAATTATTACCATCTTTTTATCCATTCTTCAGTGGACAGACATTTGGGTTGCTTCCACAATTTAGTGATTACAAATTGTGCTGCTATAAACATGGGTACACATATATTGCTGTGTTATAATGTTTTCAGGTCTTCTGGGAAAATACCCAGAAGAGCAATAGCTGTGTTGAATGGGCCCTCTTGACCTAGTTTGCTGAGGAATCTCCAAACTGACTTCCACGGGGCTTTCACCAGTCTGCATTTCTACCAGCAGTGGAGAAGAGTTCCTATTTCTCCACAGCCTCGCCAGCATGTGTTATTGGTTGATTTCTTAATGCTACCCATTCTTACTGGGGT
>NW_004955463.1:8471152-8526346 GCF_000276665.1 Chinchilla lanigera
TCACCATTAATATTTCTTCATCTTAGAAGTGCATATTCATCTCAGATGCCCATTTTTAGATTGGGTCTTTGAATTTTGGGGGTCTGATTTTTTTTTAATTCTTTATATACTGTATATAGAAGTCCTTTGTCTGAGGGTAAGTTGGCTAAAATTTTTTTCTCAATTTGTGAGTTTTCTTTTTACTCTGTTGGTGATTTCTTTTGATGTGCAAAAAGTTTTCAGTAAGATGAGATCCCAGTTATTGATTCTCTGAAGTATTTTCATGCAGCTTGGATTTTGTTCATGAACTCTCTGCCTACCCCTATGTCTTCAAGATTTTTACCTACTTTCTCTTCCAATAGATTCAGTGTTTCTGTTTTAATGTTTCATGTGGAGCACTGTGAGTCATTTTCACTGGTCTACAATCACCTTTACCTAGGTGTTACAACTGAGTAGTAGTAACAAAAGTCTGGAATCTCTAGATGTGTTAGGCAGATATGTTTTTCTAGTTATAATTTCTGAATTGCAGATCTTTTTCCCAACAAGCCCTTGGCTTTGGGTAACTTAGGAGGGGGAAAGTTGCCCATTGATACATTAGTGGAAATAGAGAACAAATGTTGGTTGCACTGCAGCCTAATCAGTCAAGTGATGGTCACAAAGTGTCCACTTCACAGAGAACGCTAAGTAAGTTGAGGGATGGAAAAGTTGTAGGTGATCCAATTGTCTGTAGCACAATGTGCCTCTGAATGTTTCCTCTGGAGTACAACATGATATAAACTCTGCAAGAATGAAATTTCATTTGGAAGATGTGGGCAAACAACCTTCAGGCTCCACACCCGCGTTGCCTGCTGAGAATTCACTTATACCCGGAAAGGTTCCAGATTTCCCCTGCTGTTTATTTCATAGAAAAGATTCAGTAGTTACAAATTCCACTCACAATGCACACTTTGGCTCAATCTCTTTTTGCATAAAAGCATACAAATCAGATTAGTTTTTGCACAGTCTTTTTAATACGAAGGCAAAATCATTGGGAAGTAAGAAGTAAAGTAACGTTTATAGTTTGTTATAATTTATGTGTTTGCTTGTCCACTCAATGACATGTCTATATGAAGCAAATGCATTCTGAATCCACCCAGTAACAAATAACAACTTCACAAGGGCCTGACACACAGAGGACTTTAACATTGATTTGTTGTGATGTGCTTCCTTTCAGCATCCACATAGACTGGTAATTTAACTGGAAAGTTTTCTCATGTGTGTTTTTTTGGTTTGTTTTGTTTTAACCTTACCTTTGTAAGGTAAATCACAAAACCTTAATTTACTGCTGTGTTCCAGTTAATCTTCTTGTATGGAGTGTCACTCTAAACTTTCTATATCACTTTACCTTCGTGGTGAAAAATCATTCTAGACGCTGCTCTGCCACTTTTTGGCCTTATTAAGGACAAAGAAAAAAACATTGGACTAATTTAAATTTTTTTTTTTCTTTTGAGGCAAGGTCTTGCTATGTAGTTCACAGTGGACTTGAAATCCATATGTAGCCCAGGCTGGCCTCAAACTCTTGGTGATCCTCCTGCCTCAGCCTCCTGAATGCTGTGATCACAGGTGTGCACCACCACACCCAGACTAAATTTACTTTTTAATTGACTAGAATTGAAGCACTGTTTTGTGTTTTATGTTTTTAGAATAAAAATTTTTATACAAAAATAACTATAGATAATCTCAGAAAAGACAGACTGATAATTTTGCGTATAAATTCTAGATTCCTAAAGCCTACCTTTGAGGCCCTAGCAAAAAGACTCAGGTTAAGAATCCCTAGCATATATTTTTCTTTTGTTTGTTTCTTTTTTCTTAAATTTTGGTCATTATCATTTTAAACATGCATTTTTGTTGTAATAAAATATGGATACACAGAAGAAAATTTGCAAAATCTTCATTCACTCTTCTAAGTACATTAAATTAAGAGTACATTTAAAAATAAGAGTTCATTAAAATTATGACAATCATTTTATGTATAGGCCAGGGAAATTTCCACTTTTCTTTATTAAAATATATTATTGATTTGCTTTTTCTCTTTTAAAAGCAGTATCCAAAAAGTATTCAGAGTAACCAAGAGTTTTAGAATGATTATAAATGAACAAACTATTTTAAGAGCTCTTCTTAATATCCTTTGAACTCAGCATGTGGGAATACATTCCAAAACTCCATGCCTATAATGCCAGCATCCAGGAAGCTGAGGCAGGAAGATTGCTGTGAGTTCGAGGTCAGCCTGAGCTTTATAGTGAGTTCAAAACCAGCCTGAACTATAGAGTAGGACCCTGTCAAGAAAAAGAAAATTATATATATATATATATTCCTTCAGTCACAAAAACAAATACAAGTAGCTTTAAAAACAAAAGGCACCCCCCACCTGAGGTCCTTTATATCTGGCCATGTCACAGCATATTCTCTGCTGTCTTTCTCTATTCACTGGCTTACAAGTGCAGAGGTTCCATCCCCAGAGGAGCTCCTCTCAAGCCCGGTAGGGCTGCTTGCAGTTGTCATGAGGCCAGGAGGCGCTGAAATAGCTGGCAGAGTCAGGATTGCCCCAGGAGACTTTCTCTCTCTTGTGTCCCTCATGTAGGCAGAAATCCTCATCATGATGCTGGAGCTGGAACTTTGCTGTACAATAACATATGCACATTTAAAAAAATGTTTCCGGTCTTAATGCACTCCGAATTTTTTTGAGAGTGCATATGTTCATCGGGTATACTGAGGGAAGATTGTTAGACAATATGGTTAACAAATGCAGCAAGAGTTGCTTTCCCTTTGGGAAACTCATGCTGCAGACAGCAGTGCTGTCTGTGGCAGAAGAGTCTCCAAGAGCTCGCGTGTGTACCCGTGTACGCTGTGACGACCGCATATGCAGTAATTCCATGTATAGACGTCAGTTATGTCCAACTTCACTGTTGCTCTAATAGAACAACATGCAAATTTGCATATTGAAATATTAATTCTTACAACTTTTTAATTTTGTTTTATTGTATAACTTATCCAGTAAACTATGATTTAATAAATATGTCAGTTTCCTTGAGAAAAACGCTGTCAGGCAATATTTTGTTTTCCTTGGTCTTTGCAGCGCTTGCTCGCACTAATTTTAGATTTCGATAATAGTTATTCAGAGTCTTGCTGTTAAAGGGACAAGTGAATTACGACCTTCCTAGAGCTGAGTTGAAGAGGAAAGTTTGACTTTTGACTGGCGAAATAAAACAGTGGAAATTTATTTCTTTTGTTCTCAATGAAATTACTGATGAATCCTCCTGAAAGAAATGAAATTATTTATGAACAAAAAGTGGAACATTTAAATTCATTTTCTCTTTTCTTTCCTTCATTCCAAAAACACTCCACAATGCAAGCTTGAATATAATGAAAGTTTGCATAAATGAGACGTGGCAACCTAATGTAGAATAAATGAGAGAACGTGGTAGTACTTTAGCTTCAGAGCTCGTGCACTTCATTCCTTCATTACTTTCCTTCCTTTCAGAGCATCATTTCGCCGTGCACCAAATTTGAACAATACTGAGTGAAACCTTCACAGGCAAAAATAGTGACTCTGTACAATATTCCTGTGCAATTAACTGGCACTTCCGGATGGGCATTAGGTGTACTTGGTTCTCTCATAGATTCTCATCGCCTGACCCTAGGTGAAATCTAAGTTCATCCTGACCTTTCTTGACCCCTGCTCCAGCTCTCTGACCCATTCTGATGCCCTGGGCTGTTGATGTATAAGGTGAATCCCAATTTTCTATCTGCCTCTCGAACCTATTAACTTCTCCTCAAATACACTACTCTAAACCCTTCCTCTGTGTTTTAAAGGCACCAGCAATTACTATCACCATAAAAATAGCTCATATTTCTCAAATGCTCCCAACATGCTGGGGTCTCAAAGTGTTTTTGCTAATTTCCCTCATTTTGTTCTCTTAACCTATGAGATAGTGATATTATCAACCTTATTTTACAGTGAGAAAGGTGGATATGCTTTGGTTTGAATGTATTTCCTCCAAAATTCATGTTGAAACTGAATCCCCCTTGTGGTGGTATTGAGAGATAGGGACTTTTGGGGAAGTGATTAGGTAAGGAGGTCTTTGCCTTCTTGAATAAATGATTGCCTTATAAAAGGGCTGAAGGAAACTAGGCTCTTTCTGCCCTTCTACCTCACACCCTGTGAGGAATAACAAGAAGGCCCTCACAGTCATGCAACCTGCCAGCGCCTTTAACTTAGATGTCTCAGCCTCCAGAGCTGTGACAAATAAATTCCTGTCATTTATAAACCACCCAATCTGGGGTATTTTGGTACAGAAGCATGAGTGGAAAGACACCTGAAGTGGTTTTTAGTCTTTATTACTTGGCAGAGGTCGCAGAGTAGATATATTTGATTCCCAGGCCCTTTGTTTTTTGGTACTGGGAATCAAACTCAGGACCTTGCACTTGCCAGGCAGGCGCTTGTGCTGCTGAGCTGTATCCCCAGCCCTTCCAGATCCTTTCTACCACCCAGCTTTCCTCTTCTATCTTTGCATACTTCTATTGTTGAGTCCTGTTTTCATGAGTCATTGCTCCTGGAATCTCACTATTTAGGAATCACTTCTGTGTTCTACTGATAAATAGTGCATAGTCCACAGAACTCATCCAGTTTAACCCCTACCCAGAGCTGTTATCTCTCACCTACTCAAACTCTGTGGCAAATTCAGTCTGACCTGGCTGACGTTAAACAATCACCCTAATCTGAACCCATTCCAGGCTCTCCATTTCAGCTTATTTTGTTTACTTATCTATTTGTTGATTCTCATTTAGTTAGTTGTCTCTTAGACAACTTCCTACGCACATACACCTTGTTTCTGTCTGTGCACATAATCCAATTTCCCAAGTCCTGTGATGAGAGGAAATTTGTTTTTGTTCAGATTGACCTGTCCTACCCCTCTTCATATTGCCTTCCTGGCATGTGATTGTGATATAACTTAGTTTCTAAGTTTTCTTGAAAAAATCTTAGCACAGTGATTTCTGTCTCCATAAATATTTTGTAATTTATTCATTATGGGGTTCTGTTCAGCTTCATACTGCATTCTTCATTTTGTTGGAAAGAGTGAAATTCTTCTTGCCTCTTTGCCTCTGCTGTGCCCCAGATGTGATCTCTGTGACAGCTCCTCTTACTTCTTCACGTATTTGTCTCCACGGGACTGTACACTTTAAAGCAGAAGCTATACCTACATCATTGTTATCTTCTCCAAAACAGAATTACTAGGTTTTCCATAACTGTTGGTTGAGTGAATGAGGAAAAGGCTGAGAAACAAACTCTGGTGGTGTTGTTTTCTGTACCTTTTCTCTGAGTCTTGCAAAAAGTAACAGCTATGAACAAGTGAATACCTCCCCAACTTATCTTGTTGAAAAGTTATGATATATTTAATCCACTGTAAAGACAATAATGTTGAAAGTAGGGGCTGGAAAGCAAGCAGTACATAATGTACAGTGGCTCTTGCTAGGGTCAGAGAGGGCAGATGCAGGGAGACAAATATTATATAATGAAGTTGGGACACAACACAAGGTTAATGTTTCCTCACCTTTCAGAGAGTACCAGGGGATCATTTATCATCATAACTGTTGAGGTTTTGGACTTCTCATCCAAATGACAGTGCCTTGCACAGAAGGCTATTCCCCAGGGCTGCCCTAATAAGCCAGCCTGTCCTCTATAGGTAAGATTGGTCTATCCAAGTGGTGACATAAAGCTATTTACTCTCCTTCATGAATGCAAACAAGGACCCAACCCACAGTGGCACTGATTCTTGGAGCTGAACACTTGGAAACGGAGCCCAGTTTTCCATTGTCCTGATTGTTATTTTCAGTGAGATATTTACTTCTCCAGTTTTCTCTCTGCCAAGTAGGAATCAAAGTATTTCCAACATCTCAGAGTCTTAACTGTGCATTGCTGGCTTCCACTGCTTGTCTTCAATTAATGAGCAGTTGTAGAAGAGCTTTACAACTGACACGGGGAGGAAAATCTCTAAGGAAGAGATGTTCTACATCCCACATCCCTAAATCATCTACCAACCATCTTGTCTTGGGTCACCAACAAGACATACTTAGGGGGACACTTCAAATAAGTTAATAGTCTATAATGAATTGAGTCTGCTCCCAAATGTGTGTGGAGTTTCCTATCTCCATGAGCAAAGACCAGATAAGCTCTATCCCAGAATGCCTTGCCACTGTATTAGTAATTCTAGAATCTAGTGTCAATGAGAAAGTTATTTTTTAGAACTTTCTCCCTAGACTGACATGGAAGCCTTAGCCTTCTGGATTTTACTTGGCAACAAAAGTCTCAGGATAGCTTTAGCTTAAAATACACCTTTTATTTTTGTGACAATAACTCTAAGGCTGCTAGTCCCAGATCTTTCAAGAGACATTCTTAGAGAATGGTCTTTCAAAGGACATGCTTAGAGAAAAATGACTACAGACCTTTCTCATCACCTCATGAACCTAAGAAGGACAAAAAAATGCCCGCAGAGAGAAATGCCAAAAGCAACAGCTTTACCTCTTTCTTTATATCTTATCCAAGCCCCATAGATTGTGAGACCTTGGTACATTTTTAACTTTTTCCTTGTGGATAGAGTATGTGTACATCCTCATTCATTTACAAATCCACTCCAGGAAGAGATCTGGGGCTCAGAAATTCCTACCAATAGTCTATTTCCAAAGAAGGCAAAGACATCCATAGTCCCCAATCTTCCCATCTGTACACAAACCCATGAACATGACGAGAGTCTAATTAGGACTAATGGAAAGATGAGGTGTAATCGAGGCACCCCTTTTGCTTCTCCTTCTTCCTTAGCAATTTTGGATGTGCCATCTAATGAAGTGTATATATATTTTGTAGTAATATGTTTGGAGGTAGTGACACGATAAGATTATTCTTTCCCCTTACTCCTTGTCCTGTTTTTGGCTGAGTAGAGCAGTTGACTTCCTCTCTGGGCCCGGCAGCTAATGTGAGGCATTTTCCTCCACTTGGTGGAGCTGTGCACATATATGCTTGACGTAAGGGACCAGAGGGTCCCCAGACTGTACTCCACGTCTTTCCAGTGCATCCGTGCATCCTCCTGGCTTTGCACGGGGATGCCTTCCCCCTGATGGCACTAAAATTTAATTAGTGGGCAATACGCATTCCTGTATAATGGAGCGTGCACATGGCAGGAAGTTAAAAGGACACATTTGCAGTCCCAGTTTCCTTGTCAACCAGCTGTGTGCTTCTGAGTAAATTGCTTTATTTTACAGTTCTCAGCTAAGTAGAGTGGGAAGGAATCTCTGGTCTACTTAATTATGGAGTTTGTGGAAGTTTAATGTAAAATTAGATGTGGAAGTGCTTGGGGACCTAAAACAATGGGCAAATACAAGTCTGAGTGCCTGTTGAATTCTACTAGTTTTTCTAATGTGCACAATGTCCCTGTCTTGTCCTGGCTTCTTCACTTTCCAATCCATTTTCTTTACTGTACATATGATGGATTTGCTCCACATACATCAGGTTATGTCAAACCTCAGTTTAAAATCCTGAATATCTCCTCCTTCCCCTAGAATAATATCTGCAGCTCCTCTAGGGGCTTACAGATCTCTTCACAATATGTGCTGTTCCTCTCCAGGCAGGGCTGGAGGTGAATGTCCCCTCTTGCTTTCCAGCTCCTCGTCCAGGGATTCTCTGGCTTCTCTGTAGGGTACCTCTGACTCACCTCCCACATTTCAGCATGGAGTCACTTTCAGTGGTGAAGTTTCTGTGTCCTCCATTAGCAGCCCTGCATCTGTGCTCCTTCAACTACTGTACTGCCTCCAGATAATGTTTTATCTGATTGTTTTTCCTCCAAAACACACAGTCACTCTATGGGTAACTCTATACTGTAACACTGCCAGCTAGCAAAATCTCTAGTTTCTAAAAAGTTCTCAAGAAATATGTGCTCCATGGCACTCCAATGGTGCATTTTCCTAAAGGCTTCTATAACAAAGTATAACAATATAATAAAGTACAACAGTACTTGTTATACTTTATAATAAAGCATACCAATATTGTTATACAAGTATAATGATATTGTATTATAACAATACAAGCCTATTGCCTTAAAACATCAGAAATTTGTTTGCTAACAGTTTGAGAAACTTACAGTCTGAAATCATAGTGTCAGCAGGGCTATGCTTCCTCTGTGATTCGGGATAGAATCCTTCCTTGTCTCTCCTTGGCTTCTGCTGGTGGCCGTCAGTCCTTAGCACTTAGCACCTCGTGGTTTACAGCTGCTAGCACTCTGTCTACTCACTCTGTTGTCACATGCTGCTTACTCTGTGTGTCTGTGTCCCTATCCATTGTCACCTTCTCATAAGGGCATCTATTATTGAATTAGAGCTTACTGTGGGGACTTCATCTTCACTTGCTTATTTCTGTGAAGACCCCATTTTCAAGTATTGCTACATTAACAGGTACCAAAGGTTACTTCAAGATTGCTTTGCGGGGAGAATACAATTCAGCTTATAATAGATTGATAAATAATATGTTAGTGCAAATGCTTCCCTTTTATTGCACGTCTAATGTATATGTATAGTGCATATGTGTGCAAATGTATGTATATGCATATGTTTGTATATTATTTTATATTGTGAAATTAAGACAAATTATCCCAAAGAGAAAATATTGTTGGTCTCATCTAAAGCACTTTAAAGACATCTGCCTCTTTCAGATGTAAATTTCTAAGTGACACAAATATTTCTTTGCCAACTTTCAGAATACTAAATTAGGGTAATCTATCACCAAATAAACTCTGTGCTCCTATCATTTAAAATTTAGGAAGTCTGAGGTTCGTAGTAGCCTTAGTTGTCTTAGAAAGGCAGCTTCTAAAATCATCATTTATTCAGATTTCCAAATTAAGGAGCCTTCTGTGGTTAGATGTTCTCCTTTTTGTCACTTTCTTTTCCTTGAGGCCTGTCATCTGGCCTTTAATATACTTTCTTCAAATGACTCATGTGTATGGTAGATCTTTTCCCTCAGCCTCAGATTATAAAAAAAAAATGTTAGATTTTTAAAAAGTGACTGATCTACTAAATTATGCCCTAATTTTTTTATTTTTTATTTTTTTCTTTCCAGAACCGGCAATTAAACTCATGACCTCTCGCTTGCCAGGCAGGCACTGTGCTGCTGAACTAAATCCCCAGCCCCTTATACCCTAATCTGTAGCATTTAGCAGTGCTGAAATCAAGTAGAAAAATCTCAAAAAAATTTTAGTTAAAGTATTTCTTACTCATTAACACTGTGTAAAAGGCATTGTATAGACATTTTATTTTAATTAAAAACATTGAAAGTGGTACATTTAGTAAACTATTAAGTAAATTACTCCTATTCTTTAATGCTCATTGCAATTAGTGGTAATATTGGAGTCAGCACCTGACTGCAGGTGCTAAGCCAAAAGCCCATGTTGGCCTGGCTTTAAGCTTAGAGCTGCTGAGCAATTTCTGCAAGAAATGAGGAATAAATAATCTTTGAGACTGATATGAGCCGTAAACTAACAGATATACTCTGTAAACTAACTTTGCTGAAACAGGTATTTTAGAGATTGTGAATCCCTCTTTCAGACCAAAAGCTTTATATGTTAGTAAATGGCCAAAGCACTTCCTCCTAATCCCATTCCTTTGGGGTCTCTGAGAGTCTCAGATTAATTTAGCTAAATACCAGTCTTAACCTTATTCCACTTTCCCTAAATATTTGTGGCTGAACATGCTTTCAGTTTTAGGATTGGAAAAGACATTGAATGAGGGAAAGAAGGTTTAGAAACATACAATTCAGGTCACTGCATTGCTTCAAGGAAGTTTGCAGATTGCATTTATATTTTCAAAGTCTAAATTGGGCCCTGTAACACTTACTGTTATGGGTCCATGTGTGTGCAAGCATACCACCACATGGCAAAATACAGAGCTCCTAAAACTGCATACAACAAAGAAGATTAATTAGAAAAATAACTGAATTCCATATGAGGTACTAAGAATTAATTTCTAGATATATTTATCAAAAATCTGGGCTGAGGATATAGCTCAGCAGCACAAGTGCCTGCTTTGCAAGTGCAAGATCCTGAGTTTGATTCCCAGTACCAAAAAAATAAATCTCTGCATTGATAAAACCGTTGGGACCTACAAGTGCTAGGCATAGTTCTCAGTTATGAAATATTCACATGTTGAAAAATAAAACAAGTTTGTGAAAATGTAGTTATACTCTCATTTTCAAAGGAATGTACATGGAAATATTTAAGCAACTGAGAGTTATGGCTAAGTAAAAGTAGACTTTATTTTTCTCTATTCATGTTCTATTCAAGCAAAGGTACCTATTGTAATTTACTTTCTTGAGACTGCAGGGCAGAACATTGTATTTTTTAAAATCTACATGTTAGAGTAAAGCATCTCTAAAATCTAATGCTCAGTTGTTACCTTTTAAGGCTAATGAAAAGAAAGGAGTTTCAGGAAAGAATCTCCAGTTCCACTGAAACTCATTACATCAGTATCCGTGTTGGTGGTTGGGCAAAACTATGGCTAGTTGTACTTGTAATTTTTCTAAGACTAGGTACGTTAAAAGGTAAAAAGCACTTAAAATTCCCAAGAGGAAGGCATAGAACAAAGTAAAATGTGTGTGCCCCTTATATTAATTCCTTTGTAGTTATGATTAATAGTATCATCTTATTCCCAGGGGTATTAGAGGGTAGAACGTAAATGCTGGTATAGCACCTAAGGAGCAGCTTTTTATTATGAATGATATACGGCAGATAACTGTTTCTTTCCTGGTCTGTGAGTACTGAGGTCACTACTCAGGGACCGTAAACTCTTAAATGTTTTTCATAGCTGTTCTATTAAAATCGAGTCTGGATTTTTTTTCCTATATTAAAACAAAAGGTACAAAAATAGTGATTAAAGTGCACTAAGAGAGAAATTTAAAAGGCAGTCTTGGGGTGTGTGTGTGTATTTTGTTTTGTGGCATTTTCTTAGATTTTGGGTTTTTATTTTGCTTTATTTTTAGAATAACCAGCTGTTTAATGAATAACAAATAAGATTGAAATTAAATTATCCTTTTGGATTCGTTATTTGGACACTTTGGGTAATTGCACTGCAGCCATTGTTTTGCAATCGTCAGAAATTAAGAACTGCATCCTCACTTTCGAGAAGAAATAATGAAGTGCAGTATTGTGAGAGCTCGTTATGGTCTGCATACACCTCTTCTCTGTATATTGTTTCCAGGATAACCTTGGAAGGTAGGTGTCATAACTCTCACCTGAAGGACAAGAAATTTTCAGATTAATTCCTAACTTTCCAGTGTCATCCAACTGTGGAAGTAGACAACACTTTACCATAACATGTGGGCTAGCTGCTGCCTGCAGCTAAGTTATTTGCTTTCTATTATACTGCTTATTAAAAAGGTATGAGATCAACATATGAAACTGCTACAGTACCTTTTCCCAAATGCAGAAAGGCAGAGAGAGGAATGCTTTCCTGCTCTGCAAAAGACAGAGGAAACCCAAAGTGACAGATTTACTCTGCCCTACATTTAAGTGGTGCTGTAATGTTAAAATAATAATAAATATTTAGATTTGTTTTTTGGTTCTGTATTCACTAATTCCTGTGCTGATGCTCTGGCTAATGGGTGTGTGGAAGAGGCTCTTCATAATAAATTATAGTGCTCGTGTGTGAATGGATGGAAAGACACATCAGAGATAATGTAGTGTTTACTGCTTTACTATTAGCACAATAGGCTGTCTTTATGGAGTGTAATATTCAAATCTATGCACCAGGGCACTTTCAAATGGAGAGAATTTGCTTTCTGTTTTCACTTAAAATTATCTTTTATTTTAATTAACAGGAATGCAGTTTCATCATCCATCTTTGCAGCTAAAGGAGTTTTACAGGCTTATAATGCTGTCAGATTCTAGGGTATATAAGGGAGAAATAGGCAGTTTTAGAGAAAAATGGGCTTTGTTTTCCTTCCTCCCTTGCTTCCTCCCTTCCTTCCCCAGGCTTTCTCACTCCTTAGTTTTCTTGCTCTTTTGTTCTCTCCCTTTCCATCCCCTCCCCTCCCCTCCCCTCCCATTCTCCCTCTCCCTCTCCCTCTCCCTCTCCCTTTTCATCCCCCTCTCCTCTCCCTCTCTCCTCTTGCCTGTGAGAAGACTATTCTACAAGAAGCCAAGAAGTTTCATTGGTGGTGTGATTTCACTAGCTGCATTCCATCTTAAAACATCTGCAGGAACTTTCTAAACCTTCATTCCAATGTCATTACCCTAGGAATCCCCAGAATATGAGCACTGTATATAGTGGTAAGAGAAATGGTTTGTGGAACCATCTGTGGGTTGAAATCATTGATATGTTGGTTTGTCAACCAGTTCTTTCAAGGTTGGTGGCATTAGGGTGCAGGAATTGCAGGAAGAATGAGATCAGAGAAGTCTTTAAATTCTAGTGTTTGCCAGATTCTGTGTGTAAATACTTCCACCATGGCCAATTTCAAGGGTTTTTTTTCATTATCTTTCATTGGGTAAGGAAGAAGGAAGAAAGAAGTAAGAAAAACTCATTTGATTTAACTGATAATCACTTACATGTTGAGATAACATTTCATGTATGCAATTCAAACAGCTATTAATTTGTATACCTTAGCATTGTTTCTATAAGAAATATCTTCATTCTTTCCTAACAAGATCGTAATAGACATTAATGACACAATTTAGGAGATACCGTTTTTTGTTTTATCATGCGTCTCATCAGTACTGCTTTGTATAAAACTAGATTTATGAAAAGACCCAGGGATTTCACATTATTATATCATCTCCTATTGATATGAAGATGAGATGTTTATTTTACTAATATGTTTTCCTGATTAAAAATTGAAACAGTAGGCTATTAAAAGTTTATCTCAAGGCAATACAGTGATAGCCTAAAAGTTGTCAAATAATGAAAATTTCTTTTTTATTATATTACATTTTAATCCACAATTTTAAGACTCTTTAAGTGGACAGAAAGTCATTGAGTGTTCTTAAAACATACTGGAGTGGGGCTGGGGATTTAGCTCAGCAGCACAGTGCCTGCCTGGCAAGTGCAAGGTTGTGAGTTTGTTTCCCGGTACTGGAAAAAAACAAAACAAAAAAAAACCAAAACAAAATAAAAAAAAAACATACTCAAGTAAGATTATTTGTTTTTAGCAAAGATATTAAAACTATGCCACTGGAACTTGTTTTTCTAAGCTTTGATTAATGTAATAATTGTACATATTTATGAGGCAAAATGTGATATTTTATGGAATACAGTAAATATGTACATGTATTGATCAAATCAGAGTAATTAGAATTTCCATCTCTTTATCATTATGTTATGTTTGAAGACTTTGAACTCCTCTTATTTAGTTCTTCATCAAATATATGATAGTCTCTAGTGAGCTACAGTCACACCCTATGCTATGGAACACTAGAGGGATCCCCTCTATCTGTGTTTGGTGCCGGTTATTCAATCTGCCTCTACATCCCTTCCTCATCCACCCTTCCTCCCAAGTTTTGGCATCACTATTCCACACTCAGATCAACTCTTTCAGCTCCCATCCACAAGAGAAAATATGAAATATTTGTCTTTCTGCGTCCAATTTTTTTCACGTAATGTCCTCTAATTCTACCCATTTGGCCGCAGATGACAGGATCTCATTCCTTTTCGTTCCATTGGGTACGTATACCACATTTTCTTTATTCATCTAGTCATGAGCAGTTGATTCCATTTCACACCTTTGTAAACAGTGCTGCAGTAAACAAGGACCTACAGGTATTTTTTGATATGGTAATTTTGGCTCCTTTGGCTCTTCAAATACATATCAGGAAGTGGGTTAGCTGGATCATATGATAGATTTATTTTCAGTTTTTCTGGGGAGTCAGCCTACTGTTAACCATAATGGCTATTCTCAACAAAAGCATATAAGGGGTTCCTTTTCTCTGTATTTTCTCTCAAATTTATTCTCTTTTTGATAATAGCCATTAAAACTGGCATGAGAGGATGTCTCATTGTGGTTCGGATTTGCATGTCCCTGTAAGCTAAGCATCCTGAAAATTTTTTATGTATCTGCTGGCCATTTTTACACTTTTGAGAAATGTCTAGATAGATCATTGGTTCTTTTTTTTTTTTTTTTTTTTTGAGACAAGGTTTCACTGTGCAGTTCAGGCTGAACTTGAACTCACTTTGCCGCCCAGGCTCGCCTCAGACTTGCAGTGATCCTCCTGCCTCAGCCTCCCAACTGATAGAATTACAGGCGTGCACCATCATCCCTGGCACATTGGTTCATTTTTAATGAGATAATGTTTTTGTTGTTGGTATTTTGAGTTTCTTATATATTTGGATATTAATCCTTTTTCAGATGAATAATTGGTGAATATTTTCTCCCATTCTGTAGGTTATTTTTATAGTCTGTTTCTTTTGTGTATGTAAGTTTACCAGCATGATAATTCCATTTGTCTATTTTTGCTTTGGCTTCCACTGCCTTTTTTTAAAGTGAGGTTTTACATTTACTAAAGGTAGGAAGAGAATTATGCTCTGCAGCTAAGAAAGACAAAACACAATGGTGATGAGGTTAATGGCTGCCATCTTCGGATCTTCCACCCCTCAGGATGACATCGTATGGAGGCCATCCAATCAAAAATCTGTTTGATTTCACACCATAAAAGCTGAAGATAACATTTTCTGACTGGTCTCAGTTACAGGACTTGGGAACTGTTTTTCTCTGCATATATCCTTGATCTCCATAATTGACACGTCACTCCCTTTGCCCACACCCTAGTCTCCTGCCTCGTTTCCCCCTGGGAGACATAAATCACCATAATTCTGTATGGAATGCTGAGGGTATGTGCATCTATGTTTTCATGTAGCTATTTATAGCTGAAAGGGGCTCTAGACCCTGCCTATTGGGGACTGTGTGCTCTCTAATAACTAGGGATATTGTGGCTCACCCACTAGGCTGAGAAAACCTGTCAGAAGACAATGAGAAAGGAACTAGTGTCTATATATCAGGAGCTGTTGAGCTGGCTGGTCAGTGGGGGAATGCATGGTGAACTGTCAGGAGAATCATGGGCTGTAGTCCAGATCACTATCTGAAGCCATGAATAGAAAAACTTTACTTTTAAGTCAAGGATGCAAGGCCAGAAAATGAGAAAGAGCAGGTCAGAATATTTTCTAGTCTGTTTTAAAAGGTGGACTAGGACTGATCTAGTAATTAGAGATATCCATCTTTCTGTAGAGAAGAAAGCACGGCAAAGAGGGATATTAGATAGACTACCAAGAGCTTGAGAGCTATAGGCCTAGCAAGCAGTAGCCCTTGTGGATAGCAAAATTACCCACATTATGGACCAAGTTGAAAATATGAGTCTCAATACAGGTGCCCATGTAAGGATTAGGTGTCACTATTACTCTACTTAGCAGCACTCAGAGCTGCACTTGAGTCTTGCTTCTTGAAAAGGAACCTTACATCTTCCAGAACTTTACAGAGTAGCTTTATTTGGGATCGTGTTTTTCCTCACACAGTTCAGGTGGGGCTGGCTTTATCCTGGAAAGGTGAACCCAGCTATCTGTCTCTGCCAACTTTACTGCAGTAGGTATAGCAAGGATCTTTGTAAAGGAACCTTCCATTGTTGCCTGTGCTATGGAACACAGGGCCAGCTTCGTAGTCAGCTAAAGAGTTTATTTAATTTTCTATGTACAGCAGAATACATTGGAGGGGATAATGCTGCGGCATAATGTAAATTTATTTAAAATTTTAAAAGATTATCTGCCATATGGAAAAACATGTGACACAGATCAAAACCAGTTAGGAGACTAGTCAGAAGTTTTTGTAGTTGGTTTTGTTTTGTGTTGTTCTGTTTCATTAGTAGGGATTGAACTCAGGGCCTTCACAGTGAGATACATCCTTAGCCTTTTTGTAAACTTGTTTTTAAATTTTGAGACAGTCTTGCTAAGTCACTAAAGTACACACGCTGGACACAGGCTAGTGATTCTCCTGCCTCAGTCTCCCAGAATGCTGGGATCACATGTGTGCTGTACCACACCAGGCTACTTAGATTATTACAGGAATTCTGGTGGAAAGTGATGGTGATTTGACCTAAGGTGCTAGCAATAGAGAGGCAAAGGAGCTTCTGTTTGTGGTTTGGAGGTAGAAGAGGCAAGATTTGCTTGGGAATTGGCTTACAGGGGTGGGAAACAGAGAAATAAGACGAATTCTGAATTTTCAGCTTTAACAACTGAGTAAATGGTATTAGCATTTATTCAGATAGAAGAGTGCACTTGGGAGACAAGTCATTGGTCTCTGTCGGCTGTGTTCCCATTTTGCAATGTCTCTATCTGAGAATTCACCTGTGAGCAGTTCATTGTACAAGTTTACGTGAGAAATAAAACTGGAAATGCCATTTGGAAGCTAGAACACAGAGCTAGTGTGTAGAGCAAAGGGTTTACGTGAGATACCTTAGAGCAGTGGTGGTGAACCTCTGGCATGCATGCAGCAATGGTTGTTTGTGTCACTGAAAGCTCCAAAAGGTTTGCCATCACTGCCTGAGAGAGTCCTTAGCCATAGTGAAAAGAAAGGCACCAGGACGGGACCTGAGAGCTCTTTAACACACACAGGTGAGCATAGAAAGAGAAGGAAACTAAACACCACCGGGAAAGTGCAAAAGTGAAGTGGAAGAAAACCGAAGAGTACTTGGCATGGCTGAGGAGAGCCTGAAATGGTCATCTAGGAGACTGAGGATTCCAACACAACACAGGTGAAATGGTGTGAGAAGACAGTTCTCCAGGAGTCTCTTGCATTTCTTTCTCATTTTATAGTCAGAGTTTATGACTACTTTCCCAGTGCTTTGTAGTGAACACCTTAAGAAATACAGTGTTCTCCTCTGGAGGAAGGCAGATGTGTTCATTATGATTGTGTCCCCTTCTGGAGCAAAGGTCAGGCAAGCTTATGACCCTTTAAAAATATTCAGATTCCTAAGTGCATGGTTCCTATCCCATAATGCCAGCCACTTGTTTGTTACCTGGTCCTTTTCTCATTGTCAAGTGATAAGTTGGACCTAGGGACCTAGCACAAATGCTGACATGATGACTACTGTTTCTGTTATAAAGTCCTTTATCTCTAATTCAGAAATCTCATATCCCCTAGTGGCATCCAAGAAACAGTGTCAGGCTAACTTTGCCAGTAGGCTAAAACCTCACTGTTCTTCAAGGGATAGTCTTGGCTGTCCTCTTGATATCTCAGAGTGAGGGAACCTATTTTCCCACAGCAGTGTTCAGTGGCTCTGAGGTAGGCATGGCCTTTGCAGATGGGCTTATAGCTTAGGTATTTGATATGAGTGGCCTCATGCATTAATCATATAATGCCTATCAGATACTGACAGTATCCCACTACAGGAGTACATAGGCCCAAGACTAATATTTGAACAGTGCTGAATAAAGTGCTGATAAGTATGTCAGGACATTCAGATTTTTCCATGAGGTATGAAAATAGCAAATACTGACTCATTTGTCACAACTAAATTTTGTATTCTTCTGCTTAGATGACATAATTCATATTAAAGAATTGGGCCTTATGTAATACCCTTATTATTAATAGTACATGACTAAACCACAAGCCATGAACTACATTTAATTAATAGCAGTAAGTAATAATACATATTTAGGGCATGTGGGAAGGTGATTACATATTATGGAGACATGCACTATATATATATAGGCACTATTAGATTAAGAAGCAATAAACACGTTTTATAAATATAGTCTCTATTGTGAATTTTTAATTGAATTGAGGGAAGTTCCTTTACAGCCTCGGTGACAGTGTCTCTCTGTAATATGAAGATATTATCTCCAGGGAGTGATTAAGTAGATATTTGTCCATAAAGCAGTTTAATGCAAACAACATTGCATCTTTCTGTGTGTGCAAGACATGCATATATAACGTACTGCAGGATTCCAAGTATTTAACAATCTGCTTTGTCTATAGACAGCTGTACAAAGGGAGAGCCATGTGGAAGTTCAGTCTCCAATTATACATTTGTACTTCCTCTCCTGCACCTCCTCTTTCCATTATAGCTCCCGATGTGCATAGCCATCTTCATCTCTCAAGTTCTGCTTCGCTTGGCTCCATTTAGGTACCAGAAAATTGCTTTCCTTTCTTTCTATGTGCTGCTGTAAGCCAGTAAATATTTATTCATTTCTAGTCAGAATTCCTTCACTCATTCCTAAGTATGTACTGCACATGGAGTTCTTCTGCCAGGAGCAGCTTTACATTAAGATGGAAATTTTCTCAAGTTTGCTGGACACCTGATATTTTTCCTGTGTCTGCTGGAATTCATTCCACATTGAAGGATCTAGAAATAGATGGTAGAAGATTTTAAGATTGTGGAATAGTATCTTGTGTCCCTGTTGGAGAAGAGAAGAGGGGCAGAAGGCCCCTTGAAATGCCCCTTTCTCTAATTTCTTGCTACTTTCCTCCTCTACGTGTTCAGCACTTCACCTGCCTCGGCAGAGCCTAGCAGCAGCACTCAGAATCAGTGATGACAACAGTACGTGAATTTAAACTTCGGGGGCAAGGTGCCAGTGGAATGAATAGAATATGTAATTGCTGTACTGAGGACAGAATGTGTCTGTGCTCTCGGTAGGGGTCCTCATTTAAGCCCAACACCCAAGAAAGACAAATAGCTAACACTCAGCATGGGGCCTCTAAGGCAGGGGAATATAGACAGAGCATTTTCCTCACAAAAGGCAAGTTTTCCCAACACATGTCAAAAACAAACTGCCAATCCAAAGGAGGCTTCTCCCCTTCCTGAAGACTGCGGCAGTAACCAGGGCCCCTTGCTATTCACAGTGCTGCTGGCACCGAGCACAGGCAGGCACTATGGACTTGGTCTGTCGGGAGACTCACCACAGTTTTTCCTGCAAGGTAGTTGGACCTAATTTTGTTCTCGTTATTTCCTCCCTTAACTGATTGCCCTTAGCATGGCATAAAAGACTCCTCAGTATTTTAACCTCAGACAATCATTCTGGCCCTATCTTCTCCTGTTCTCCACCCATTCATCCAGACACATCCCAAAATTCAAGTTTTCTGGAACATCACCCTTTCTCATAATTCTATGTCTCTGTAGAAAATGTTCTTTCTGCTCAGCCCACTCCCACCATGTGAGATTTTATTCATCATTCAAAGTCAAGTGCAATTGTCCCTTTGAGGAAATTTCTACTGACCCCCATACTTCCCCTTCCCATTTTCCAGGGTTTTAGTTGTCAGAATGAATATGCCTAGGGGAGAAAAGCTGCTTAATGGCCTGGTGGATGACAGAAAGTGGACTGAGGAAATCGCCTAGTAATTCCCTCCTCTGGCACAGTCCTGAAGCAAAGATAAAAAGGAACCCAAGTTTTACTTGATTGATCATAAACTGTCATGAAACAAAATAAGATATTATAAGGCTTTGAACTGTGACAAAGTAGTAATGTTGAAAAGAAATAACACTGTTACATATATACATATGATAGAGATAATTTGAAATGTAGAGTTCAGTTATTGCAGGTGTGTCAATATTTATATCAGCTTTGTAAGAAGTATAACATTTGCACACTTAGCTTTACAAAGGTAAAAGCTGTGCCTAGCAGGTTGAGGATGAATATGTTTGCTATGTAGATAATACATGATAACCTTTGGCCACAAGAATCATCTGTCTTACTTTGGGAGATACTGGGGGTCTTCTCAGAACAGCTCCTAACTTGCCTGGTTTGAGGTGACCACTTAAAGTATTTCTTAATAGCCTGTACAGGTCTTGGATTCAGTAGCTATCAGTTTTGTGACCACAAATGCAGTGGGATAGTGATACTTCACACTCTATTTGGGACACTGATAGATTATTAGAAGTGCTCTAAGGGCCAGGGGGAATAGCTGTTTGTGTCAGGAAATAGTGCTTTGCTCTAGAAGGGAATTACTTGAACACTGCAATTCCGGATTTTGTATCAACAACCTTAAAGGTGAGAATAATCCTTCATGGAAATGGATTCCTGTCAGCCGTGCTCAGACACCTGTTTAGTGTCTGTGATATCATCTGGCAGAGTGGTGTAGAATTTGTTTTCCTACATAAAATGACACTCAAAATTTTTGATGATATGAATTCTTCCTGCCTACCCAACTTTAGTTTTCCTGCTTGATAACATAAATCTTCTCTTTCAGGCAGGGAGCTACCTTTCTTGCCATCCCAATTTCACTTCATTGCTTATCTTTCCTACCTTCTGATACAATTTCCCTGCTCCCTTCTAGCTAATAAAGGCCTTCAACACACCACTTTGGACTCATGTTCTTCCGTTCTGACTTCTTATTCTTTCTCACACTTATAATTTATTTATAATCCACACCTGTCATCCACTGAGTCAATCTCTCTGTCTCTGTCTCTGTCTCTCTGTCTCTGTCTCTGTCTCTGTCTCAGCCTCCCCGTCTGTCTCTGTCCCTCTCCTCTCTCCTCTTTCCCTCCTCTTTTCCAATAGTGGTACTTATGAGTAAATCTTACTAATGTTCTAGTCTTTCAAAACAGGAAATCTGTATTTTGCTTCTCACATAATTCCTAAGAAATTTCACAGAGGGTTTGCAGATATGTATAGCAAGCCTTCTCATTCTTGACTAGTGAGCCAAAAGACAGCTTCTTTAACAAATGATGCTGGAAAACTGGATATTCGTACATAGAAAGTTGAAACTAGATCCCTGTTTTTCACCCTGTACAAAAATCAATTCAAAATGGATCCAAGACCTCAGTATAAGACCTAAAACTGCTAACAGAAACACAAGGGAAACACTGGAAAGCATAGACAGGAAAAGACTTCCCAAAAAGGATCCAACACCCCAGGAAGTAATAGTAAGAATCTACAATGCAACTGCATCTGACTTGAAAATTTCTGCACAGAAAAAGAGAAAAAGCAACAGAATGAAGAGAAAGCCTACAGAATGGGAGAAAACAGTTCCCAGCTACATTTCTAAAAGAGGCTTAATACATCAAGAACATATAAAGAACTCAAAAAACTCAACATTACAAACATAAATAGCCCAACCAGCTAAGTGGAAAATGAATTGAACAGACACATCTCAACAAGAAGAAGGACAAATGCCTAATTAGTATGTGAAAAAATGTTCAACATCATTATCCATTAGGGAAATCCAGTCTAAGCTACACTGAGATTTTATCTCACCCCAGTCAGAATGGCTGTCATCAAGAATACAAACACAATAAATGATATTGAAGATACAAGGGGAAAAGGAACTCTTCAACGTTGCTGGTGGGAATATAAATTAGTACCGCCACTATGGGAATCAATATGGAGGTTCCTCAAAGTGCTAAAAATAGAACTACTATATGACCTAGCTATACCACTCCTTGGTAAATGTTCAAAGAAATGAAAGCCAGTATCCTCGAGTGACACCTGAATACCTATATTTATTTTAACACAATTCACAGTAGCCAAGATGTGGAGCCAGACTAGGTTCCCATTAACAACAGAGGAATAAAGAAAAAAAATATATATATATAATGTAATGTATATGTACATATATTTACTTATACATATAATCTAAGTTTGTTCTCACACACACAATGGAGCATTCAGTCATAAAGAACAAACTTACATCATTTGGAGGAAAATAGATGGAACTGTGGATAATTCTGTTAAGCAAAATAAGCCAGATTCAGAAATATAGGTATCTATGTTTCCACTAATATGTGGAATCTAAAAAAGAATGACATAAAAGTAGAAGGGACGTTATTATTATACAAGAGAAAGGGAATAGGGTGGGGAGGGGTTATTAGGGGGATAATAAGGAAGATGAAAAAATACTAATTACTATATATCATTAAGAGATGATGATGTTGACAATTTATTGAAGTGGAAGATGTCCATTGCATTCCATTAAGTAAAGAAGTGGATTACAAAACAGTATATATGGCACTGCCAATTTTTTTTAGAAATTTTAGAAATCATTTAGAGTTATGTTTACTTAACTATTTTAATTTCTGTGGGAGTAAGGAGCTGGCAGTTTTCTTTTCATTTAAGAATTTTTTGACTTGTAAAATTGTAAAATATTTCAAAATGGAGAAAACGAAGAATTACTTTATATATGTGAGGAGATGGATTTATCTATTACCTTGATTATAGTCATTGTTTCACAATGTATATGTATCTCAGAAAGAGGTTATTGTATACCATATTATTTTGTCAGTTATACTCAGTTACAACATGTAATAAATGAAAAATAAAAAGAATTTTCACCATAGTATCAATTTTTGAGTAGATTTAATAAAGAAAGACCAACAAAGTTTTAAAAAAAATACAGTAGTGGATTTATTGGTAAATAAAGAAATTGAGGCCAATAGCCCGTCCCAGAACAGGATCAAGGAATGTAATCCAGGTGGTAGCAAGCTGCCAAGGGCTGATAAAGCAATCATTGTACTTAACCGAGATTTTTTGGCTCAATACAGAGTTGCCCCTCTGGCATTATTAGCATCCATTATAGAAAATGCTGACAGTTAATATACTGTTAAGAATTCTTAGCACCTTTAAGGATATAACCCACATTTCTCCTCTTTCTTTTGTTTCTGAAAAAAAAAAAAAAAAAAAAATTGGCCAGAGAAGTATTTTTCAATAGTACCTTTTAGTGGAATCATCTCCCGGCCTGTATCAACAGATGTGCTATTTTCCAGATATAAAAGGGCTGCCTCCTCTAGCTAAGGATTAGCATAAACATTTCATTTGCTCCATTGAGCCTGGGGTCAAAATCTTGCTCAATATAAGGCGTGCTGCAACAATAAAAAATAAGAAACTTTTATAATCCTGGCTAATACGACTCATTGCTTCTCCAGTTTGACAATAAAGGATGGCTACTTAGCTTCCCTGCTTAATTTTCCCAGTGCTGAAAATCTGTTCTGGGAAGCTCCCACTGCTGGGGTTTCACCAGTAATCTCCACCTCTGCATGACGCCTTTGGACTCTGTTACCATCCCTGAAAGTGGCTATCCTCCTTCATCAGTTTCCTGGGCAGAGGATCAAACCAGCTATTAGGTGTCTGTTTGCACTGTGTGAAACAAAATTTAATGTAAAGAGACTTAGAGCTTCCCTACTCTCAAGCCCCAGGAGTCTCATTCTGCCCGACCGTGGTGTTTTAGAACCAATGGAGCAATGGATCCATGGGAGTGGGGTTGTTTGACAGCGCGACTTAGATGTCGAATGCCCTAGTGGCCATGGCCAGAGGACAGTGGCCATAGTTCGTAGTAGACCTGTCCTACTTTATGATTTCCCACCATGAGGTATAAAGGTAGTTAGCTGTCCCTGTGGGTGTGAGGGTTAATAACATGGCTAGGTTAATTCTTACACTTGCTAACCTACATCATCTTCCTGAAGAGAACAACAGAACATTCCTCTGGAAAATCAATATTTGGCCCGATCTTTCCTCTGCTCGTGTGTCCTTGACCTTCAAAGACCACAAATAAGCCCATGCTATCAGCATTGAGTTTCTAAACATATGTTTAGCAGGGATAATTTTCTTTCCTGGCTGAGAATTGCCAGTTTCTGGTAGAGAAAAAATCTGCCTCGCAAGTCAAAAAAGGTCCAGAGGCTCAAATCCTATTGAGACCACTTAGCAATTGTCTCTGTTACACGCAGGACTAGAGCACAGAGCGAAAGAACAATGCCACATTTTTAAATACTGTTCATTTCTTTGTACTTAAAGTCACTTATTAGACCAGGAACACAATAAGAACATTTGATTTCTGACAAAAAAAAATTAAAAAGAATGCTAGCATATAAATACAAATACAGAATTATATCAGGCATACACTTTGTAAAATATATAATGAAAATGATGTATACTAGACTATGGATCAGATGTTTAAAGGTATATCCATGTCAGTCTTGGGCTCAAGACAGCAAAGTATTAAGACAAAATATGCAATGCAATCATGTTACTTCCTGTGTCCTACCATTACAGCCCCAGACAGAGGTACATTACCAGTATGTATGATATGCAGACTTTCAGAGGTCAGATGGCAGCTTTGGGACAATGGAGGCCATGAGATGTGCCTGCTACTTCCTCTGAGCTGGCAGATCACAGAACAGATGGCCTATGTCTACAGGACACCTTGCTATGGATTTTTAATGGGCAGATATATTTCTTTGCCTTCAGAAGGAGTTGCATAAATGCTAATATCACTGATTTTTGGACTAAAAGTAGAGCATATCATATATGAAAAATTCAGTCCATTACAACTGCTAGTCTTTAGGTACTGGTTGGCTCTGTGTTTAAATCGCTTACACTTACCGTGAGAGTAATGCAAGTAGATAAGCAATGGCTGTTCTTCATCAGACTGAGCCTCACCTGACTGTGAGCTCTACTAGACTATATTTGCCCGGTTCACTGCTATTTCACTCTGTTCACAATGAGCCTAGTACATAACAGAATCTCAGCAACTCTACTGTATCAAAATAAGTTTTCATGATATGGAGTAATACTGGACAAATATGTTTCTCAGGGGACATCTTTGGGGTCAACTCAGGAACAAGGTGATGAAGTGCAAGTTTGCACTCTACCAGCATTCCATCTGACAGCTACCTTTTCTGCTTTCAAAAGTCAACAGGTCATACTCAGTGAAAATAAACACACACGCACACACGCATGCACGTGCAAACGCACACACACACACACACACCCACAGGAGCTATCAGGATTGCTGCTCGTTTACAGATTTTCAGAAGTGATGAAATTTGTGGAGAATTGCTGCATTGGCTGATCAGCGTAGACTTCATTGCACCGTGACTTCCCATCTTGCCATGCTAGGCTCCCTTAAGCTGTTTGCCATTTGTGCATGTTTCTGTTTAGTGTCAGTTTCCCTCCCGTAAGGCCATGATCTGCTCTGTGAACTGAGGTGGGAAAAGCAGTGGGAAATGCTGATACTGGTTGGAGCCTCCTGTATGAAGAAGACAGCTGTAACAGGCTCAAGGCAATGGAGCTGGGGTGGCCCTAATCCACAGAGGCATCTGGAGGGCAAGCAGGGAGAGAAGGAAGAAGGGGAAGGAGGGAGGGAGGAGAGATAGCTAGGGCCAGAGAAGTCTTTTTAGTCACAGAGGTCACAGACAGTGGTCGCTACTAGTGAAATGTCTAAATGTGATGAGCAGCTGCATACAATGTGTATATTAATGGAGGGGTGTGTGTGTGTGTGTGTGTGTTTGGGGAGACCTGCATGTCTGAGCGTAGCACTGGGCAGAAATGCTTTCATCATCCAGCATCCAGCCAGAGGTTTGCCTGGATTCCCATCAGATGAAGATTCGTTACCCCTTACGAGGCTGCCTGTCTTGCCTGACAGGTGTTGTACCTGTCACTCGGGACAGACAGCTGCCAAGAAATATATGCAGGAATTTCCTTCATGGACTCTGAAGGCTAAAACCATCCTTAAGATTCTGCTGTTCCTTTAATTTGAATTTTGGTCTGGGTTTTACTTTACCTAAGAATGCCAAGCTGGAATGATTTCCCCCAGATGCAAACTTAAACACTGTAAGTGGTTTCATGCGCACAACCGAAAATAGTGTAATAATTACAACATATCTTTGGACCTCTGCTGTATCCTGTGTTGACTTTTTCTGCTTCCCAGTTCTAGTTTCTAAGGTTTATTGCTGAGTTTTGGTGCATACATATGTGTAGGTTTGTTTCTTTCTTGAAATAGAATTTGAAGTTTGAGAGAAAAGTATGCATCCTGTTGTCCTTGATTTTTATTATTTCATTTTCTGTTGGCACCTAAGAGGTAGCAAGGCAAGGCTGCCAAGATCCTATATTCATCTGGGTTTTCACAGCCTTTGCGAGATGTCTTCGTCTTCATAGACACGTCCGGCTTGGCCAACCAGGTAGAAAAACTAAAGGTTTCGATGTAACCAAATAAAACTGAATCCTTAGTCATTCCTTCCCTCTTCTTTGTTGTTATATCTAGTGATTAACCCAGAAAGGTTCAAGGAGAGAATTCAGGAAAACCGTAAAAAAAGTCAAAGAGAAGCAGATTACTTTGTTGTTTTGTGGAGTACTTGAATAAGAATCTGCTGAATGTCTACTTTTAACTTTCTTTCCCCTACTTGGATAAATACTATCCTTAGGTACTTAATTGTTTTTCCCCCAAAATAAGATAGACATGCACATAAATATTTAAGGATTATATTTCCTATAATGGCATATTAACACAAGTCCAGCTTTTTTTTCAGTACTTGGGATTGGACCCAGGGCCTCCTGACATACTAGGCATGCACCCTACCATTAAGCTATATCCCAAGCCCATTTCACTTTTTTTATTTTGAGATAGGGTCTCACTAAGGTGCCCAGGCTGTACTTGCCCTTGTGATCCTCCTGTCTCAGCCTCCCAAGTAGCTGGGATTACATTTCTGTGCCACAGTGCCTGGCTTTCTACTTAATCTTCAATCTCAGCTTTTGTTCCCCAAATCCAGTACTCAGTCCAGAATCTATGACCTTTGTTATAGTGCCTGCTGGTTAGCATTAATGACCTTGCTGTAGAATGCCCATCCAAGTCCTGAAATCAGCCTGTACTCCACTTAAGAACTAGTTCCAGGCTTGAAATTGTGTCCACCCCAGAAGATACGGCTTTTTCTAATTCTTACAAAGATGCTATGCTGAGTCTGCTCTACAAGAATACTAAAGGGAGTCACCTGAGTTTAGAACTTGAATGAATACTAGCCATCATGAGAACCTACCTCCCCATTTGTGCCTCGTGCTTTTGCATTCATGTACCTTAATCAAGATCGGATGGATTGAAACAGACACAGAATTGGTATGTTTTCTGATTCTCTGTGTCTCCTAAAATTCCACTAATTTTCTGCAGATTTTAGAAAGTTGGAGTGTAGCCTCCTATTCTTTGGACACATTTGGAAAAGCACAAGCATAAGACCAAGTGTAGTCTTAGTGACTACAATCTTTTTGGCATCTACTACATGGCAACAAAGGGTTAATGTAAATCTCACATTGGACTAGGCAGAGAGGAACAGTTAAGACACTAAAACGATGCCTTCGATGGAGCTTGAGCAGCTAAGGATTTTAGTTGTATATCAAGAATGAGTGAGCAAACAGGAAATCTCTTTGTTCAGTGCCTCTGGACCAAGATGCAAAGTTGGAACTAACCAGAATGTTGTTTACTAGAATATTTGCATATTCAGCTAGGACAGGGAATCTCAGTAACTCAGTGTGAGTGGTTTCTTTAAGTGGGTATCTTCATGATACATCTTGTGAAAGATCGCAATGTGTTTTTGAATTAGAACTTGACCATAACTTCCTACTGAGTAGTTTTGTTGCTTCCTCTTCCCTCCAGGGAAAATATATTTCTTGACAAAAGTGCTTCCATGAGGATCAATCAGACCCATAATTTCCAGGGTATGTCAACCACCATATACAGTCTACTGGATCCTCTTTATGTACATGAAAATGATGTTCAATACGAGAACAGTAAACCAACAATACCCATGCCCATAATCAATTGCTGGCCACATGTGGTGGGACATTGCTGAAAATTTTGGCTCTCTGATAGGTTGAAGGAAGAAGATTGCAGGTTCATGACCAGCTGAGCAATTTAGTAAATTTTTTTAAAAGGCAAGGGACTAGGCTTAGTGCAAAGACTGTGCATTCAATCCCTAGAACTGAAAAAAAAAAAAAAAAAAAAAAGCCAGCTGCCTTGTTTATGCTACATTTACTGTCTGCAATGCTATACTTATTAGAAATATTTTCCTGAAGAAAATTGTCACAAAATATTCAAAACCTTTAATTAATTAGAAACTTGACCTTTTCTTAAACTAATTATTTGGGATCATTATCAAGGTATTTATGAAAGTATGTTTATGTTTTATGATTTGGTGGAAACCATTTTTATATAGGTTTTCTGTTGTTATTTTTAATCTTACCATATATTTGTTTACTGAGAAAGGTGTCATTTGTTACTTCAACTCCACCTATTGAATGAAGTAAGCTTTTATGTTGCATAGAAATTTAATTTCTCTGAAAAGCCATTTGAAAAAAATATATAAAAATGTGTGACAAAGAAAGAGCAAAAAAGGGGAAGAAAAGGAAATTGAGAGATTATCATGAGAATTTAAGAATTGCATGCCTAACAGCACATGTGATATAAAATGAAAAGTAGTAAATCTTAATTTCCTTCCATCCCTGTATAATTTGCCTCCAGATCCCTCCTTCCTTTCCTGGCAAACATTTGGACAGGAACGTAGTGGGTGGGCCAGCCAGATAGATTGGCCTCCAAGGCGAGGAGAGCCGTGGTCTCCTAAGCCCTGCAGTGCAGCCAACTCCACCACTGCTGCTTCCTTTAGAACGTGTCCATAGCAGGCTCTGGGAAATGAGCCCTGGCGCTTATGCCTGGATGCATTTTTCTCCTTAGTGATAATTAAATGTGTAATTGAGGGGCGTGGCCCTGTTTGGGAGGAGGATGTCAGGAAGGAACAGAACTGGTGATCAGCACGCATTCCACCCCATTTATGCAAGGTCTGAATCTCATTCTGTGAAGTGACTGAGCTGTGTTGAACATTCCATAGTGCTTGGTGGGCTGAGTGCTGTATTGTGAGACAAGTGGAGTTTCTCTGAGATGGACTCTTCCACCTCACCTCTCTGTGCCTGTCTCTTACCATGCCAAACTAATATGTCCCATCGGAACTTGCTTTCTTCAGTGCTCCAAAGGTGTCCAAATTGCTCAATTACTCTGGAGTGCCCGTGGGTTCCATGCACTGGTAATCACAATATGGATTTTTTTGAAAAGAATTTCAGATATGTAGTATTTTCACTCAAATAATAAATTTCTATTTTAAGATTAAACATGATTTTTAATGTTCAACATCACTGTCCATTAGACAAATACAAATTAAAACAACACTGAGATTCCATCATATTCCAGGAAGAATGGCTCCCATTAAGAAATCAAATAATAGCAAATGCTGGTGAGGCTGCTGGAAAACTGGAACCCTTCTACATTGTTGGTGGGAATATAAACTAGTACAGCCATTATACAAGTCAGTATGGAGATTACTCAAAAAACCAAAGATAGAAATTCCATTCAACCGAGGTATTTTCCTTCTAGGTATCTTCCTGAAAGAGTTAAAGATGTTATGTTACAGTGGTATATGCATACTCCTGTTTATGGCAGCATAACTCATAATAGCTAATCTTGGAAGTGGCTTGTATATCCATTAACAGATGAGATAAAGAAAATGTGGCATTTATACACAAAGGAGTACTACTTTGCCATGAAAAGAGTAAACTTGAGTCCTTTGTAGGAAAATGGCTGTACCTTGAGACAACAATTTTAAGTGAAGTAAATCAGACACATAAGCTTAAATATCTCGTGATCTCTCTTACATGAGAAACATAAAATAAATAAAATAAAAGCTATGTACTGGGAAATAGGGAGATAGACCTTTGTAAAAGGGAAGGGGGCCAAGCGATGGAGGGAGGTCACTGGAAGAGCATGAAAAAGGAATTGCAGTGCATTATCTATGGTCACCAGCTCCCCACGAGGAATGCAATTATGTACTGCAATTATGCACTCAGAAAAAGTTGAAAAAATACAATTAAGTGTGCTTTTTAATTGAAAAGCTAACAAATTGTCTAGTTACATTTCTGCCAAAGTCCCAGAAACTGGGTTATAATTGCCCCTTAAGGCAATGTATCAGAAGTTGAAAATAACAATAAAATGTAAGACCTTAGGTCCAGCTAGGGGAGCCCTGCTGCATAGAGGCTAATCAATGCCAGTGGTACTGCTTGACTCTAGAGGCTGAAAAACATCCTACTAACCTCATGATGAACATTTACTTCGAGTATCTGTTTTCCAGTTTGTAACTCATGAATATAACGTGTCAATTCCATTTCCTAAATATTTTTATAAGTTATTCTACTTGGGATGCCAGCTGTAAATACTCACTAAAGTTAACCAGGCAATAACCAAGGCAGAAATAACTTTACATAAAGAGAAAAAGCCCAGCTTCCCATTTCCTATAGAGAACCTGCACTTCAGTTTTATTCAGAGTAAGGAAAAAAGAAATGTCCCAGCAGGTTAAAAAAAAAAAAAACCTCAGACGTATGTGTGGGATTGGTACTCAAACTACACGTACAATGAGGACAAATGTTATGCAAATGTAACTTACTTGCTGTTGCCTTTGTCTGTGTTTGTTCCATATTGACAATGATACACAGAACAAGTGTAACTAGAATTTTCCACAGTCCATGCAATGGTAAGTGTTTGGGATGGCATTTCATTTCTCCTCACACACTGGCTCTTTTTGTGTCTCTGGGCTTCCTCCTCTTTGGTAAAATATTTTTATATTGAAGCTCTTGAGAATTTCCTCAGGAGTTTTCCCCTTGATCATACTGGTAATAGACTTGCAGGTAACATCAAGCAAACCTTTGATGTCTAAGTCATTTGCAGTCAGAATAAGTTCAAAAGAGTTCTTTCTTTAACTCTTAGGAATTTCTGGTCCCAAATAGGGGTATCTTCTGTCTACTTTTCTTTGTTCTCATCATTCTCAGAGGGAGGAGGGCTATCCTTGGGCTGAGTTCTCCCTGATTGACCCTTTGGTAGAGGAACTGGGTCATCATTGTCTTCACTGTCCATTCCCAAGCATGGCAGCAGGGTCTTGATAGTAGCAGACTGGCTGGAAAATCCTACATCAACCTCAAATTTCTCTCCATTAGAACTCAGCAACTTAATGAAAGGCCTGATCTTTGGTCTTAAGGAGGAGGCAGATGAAAGCAAGATGGCATCCACTGGAGGACAACAAGGACAGACAAATTTCTTGATAGAACTTCAGTACAAAGGCCCAGAAAAAATGAAAAGGTTTTGACTGACAAAACCTTCAGGGCTGTTCCTTAAGCAACATCATCCCACTTGGCACTTTGTTAGAGGGGTCCCTGCTTGCCTACATTACTTCATCCTAAGCTTCAGGCGGAGGGCTGAGATGTAAGACACAGTATCTATGAAGAGTTTAGATTTCTTGCTTTACTTTTTGGCTTTTTGGACAATGATGCTTAAACACTATAAGTAAAGCACACCTGGTGCCAATGAGGAAAACTGAATTTTCTTGTGATATCATATGTTATTTAACCTTTTTAAATTTTCACCATCTGTTGTTTTTTAATGGGAATATTCAAGAAAACTAAAATATTGTTAGTACCCATGGTTGGAAAGAATAAATGACTGCTGTGATCACTGTTGGTAGTAGATATTTATTTAAATATTAGACATGGATGATTTGAAAAATAAAAAAGAAACTAACATTTGGGGTCCATTCAGTATTCCCTGAGTTTAGGCAATGTGTAGACACTGTTTCATCAAATCTTCCCAGATCTCCAGGAAGTAAGTTATAATTTTCAGTTGGAAATTGCAGTCATAAGTAAGCAGACTCAGACTGGCATTTATTAAGTAATTTGCCCCAGTTTTTAGAGCTATTGAAGAGCTGAGAACTGATCCAGCTCCTAGTCAGAGGCAATGGGCTGTTGCATAGTAATTAAGAGGAAAACCTTTGAGAAGATATATACTGGGGGGCCGAAAACATGTTCACAGAGTTAAGTGCACTAGTTATGTGGATATAGTCAGGGAACATCATGAGCTTCTATATCCTCATCATCAAACTGGAAATAATCCAATTTTTCCTAGTTGTTGAAAAAGAGAATTTTAATCACACTATGTTTATTTACTTTGCAAAAGCATTGTATATACTTTTATAAGAGATACAAAAAAAAGGTTAAAGGCCTTCTAGGGTGATACATGACATAATTAATTGGAAAAGAGACATTTAAAAATTATATGTGATGAACATTATTGGACATATTGATAGGGCTTCATGTGATATTTCAGCACCTCCATGCAGTGAGTAGGTTTGAGAACATCTCCTCTTGAGAACAAGCATAGCACAGAGGGAAAGAACCCTGGTGTTTTAGTCTGAATGTATATGTCCTCCAAAATTCATATGTGGTGAGGCTAAGCCTTTAAGAAGTACAGACTATACTTTTCTTAAGACAGTATCACCGATTTTGTGCTCAGTTTCCAAGGTTCTAATAAGTACTGACAGTTTCTTCTACTTGAAATTTCTTTTCTATCTTCCTTGCAGACGTCTCTGTCTTTTGAATAAAGCATGTGAAGTCAGGTGTCTGGCCTTGCTCCTGCATGTCTGCTGGTTTAGACCGCTTTTCTCTTCCACAGCTGGATTGTGCAACCACCCTGATCACTTCAACCTGTAGGCATGCCCTCCCATTCTCAATAGCCATAGTGCTGAACAGATGCTGAACAGATGCCACACAGGTCATTTAGTACAAATTGCCCTGGAGTCAGTCTCTTTCCTTTCTCTCCTCTCCCCTCCCCTTCCCTTCACTTCCCTACCCCCATTTCCCTCCTCCATCCACTTTCTGCTCCTCATCTAGTCATAGTCATCCTCCTCCTGCTCCTCTTTCTCTTCCTCTTCTTTTCCTTCTCTTCCTCTTCCTCACCCTCCTCTTTTCCCTCTCTTTCCTCTTCTTCCTCCTCCTCATCCTTTTCCTTCTCCCTATCTCTATATTTATCTATCTGTTTATCCCTATCCCTATCCCTATCCCTTTCCCTGTCCCTGTCCCTGTCCCTATCCCCATTCCCCTTGTCCCTAGCCCTAGCCCTAGCCCTAACCCTAGCCATAGCCATAGCCCTATCAGTATCCCTATCTCTCTCCCTGTCCCTGTCTGTCTGCCATGCTGGAGATGGAGACAGACTTTCTATGACTGACCTACATCTCCAGCCTGGCTTGAAGTTTTTGTATAGTATTAATGGATATGCATTCATGTATAAGAATGAAGAGTAGTTTATAAAGTCCTTAGTGTTATAGCATTGGTTTATATTGCTATACTTTATAGTATAGAAGATAATCAGTGGATATTAGTTGATTGTTTTGATTGTAGAGAAAAGGGAGAAAGAATAAAATGACCACTATGTACCAAGAACTTCATATAATTATCTGTGTAAAATACATTCAAACAGTTTTCTTCAGTCAGTTGCAATAGATTATAGGAGAAAGAGTCCTTCCCTGTGTTTCACAGTCACAATTTAGAAAATAGTTTTTGTTCTGTATTTCATCTACCTGGGTTAACATACAGAAACATGATGAACAGTTAGAAGCTCTTTGCAAACATAAAATACAAGGAGAATACCAAGTAAAAGGACTGATCAATACACAATTGAGCTTTAAAATTCTTTCATCTACTAAAGCTGGTTTTCTTGGCAGCATAAGCTAGCGCTTGAATTTTTAAAAAATATGTCATCTATGTATTGATTGAATTTATTAAAATGCTTTATTACCATATCTATTTGCTTATAAGAAGGCTTCCTCATGTCAAATATGTCTTAAAAGACAGTCTTACAAATGAAAATAACGCAGAGCTACCAATGCAGCATAGCATTTAAAATAACATCTTTACTCATTTTTATGTACACAAAGGAAAAGAACAAAAGACTGAAAACCTTCTAGAGTGAACCTTTTAGACTGAATTTTATAATTCAGTGTAGAATGCACATTTTAATTAGAGAACAACTCTCCCTGAGAGTGTGCGTGGCAGAGGGGAAAAGAACTCTGATGCTGCGGTCTGAATATATGTGTTCCTCAAGAATTCCTATGTTGGAACCTGCTAATAAATGATAGTACTAAGACATGGGGTTGTTGGGAAGTCACTAAGTCATGAGGGCTCTGCGCTCATGAGTTGATAAGTACTCATAAAAGAGGTTGAAAGGAGCACCCTAATGTTTTTCTCTTCCACCTTCTTTCCGTGGAAGGCCAGAGTAAAAGGAGTCATCTATGGAGCAGAGAGTGAATCTTTATCGGCTATTGAATCTGCTGGTGCCTTGATCTTGGACTCCTCAGCCTCTAGAGCAGAAAGAAATAAATTTATATCATGTGTCAATTACCCTGTCTGAGATACTGTTACAGCAGTACAAATGGATTAAGATACCTCGCTCCCAGGCTCAGGAGTATCTCGGTGCCTTTGAGGCCTTAAAGGACATAAACCTTCAGATTCAGCACATGTTCAAGTGAAAGAGAAGGTATATGTAAAGAAGTATTGCATTCCCATGTTTGGCTTGTTGGAACTTACTCTGAAAATTATTTAATGGTTGTCAAAAAGCAAGTTATAAATTTTTAGAGTATTTTCAGAATACCTCTTTGTGAACTGTCTGATTCTTATCAGCATAGAAGATGGGGTGCATTATGTTACCTTTGTTATTTTTTTCAGCTGTAAACTGACTTGAGTCCAGAAATAAAGGAAATGGAAATAAATTAGGAATTCCTTAGGAAGAGCAGTAATTGATAGAGGATATTTATATGTACCAAATGTATATTAGCAAGAACCAAGACATGCTACAGATTTAAGAGTAGATCTGGATAAAAAAATGCATAGAACCCCCTTACAGCAAGGATAAAATATTCACAGTCCAGGGAGATTACTGAGAATGAAAGATTGGGATTATTTTTTCACACGTGTGGAGGTTAATGCGATGGACATCCTGGGAAAGGTATTAGAGAAAGGCCAAAGGAAGCAGAAGAAATCCTGAGCACTTTGCTTCCTTCACAGAACAGAGAAGCAAAGACTCACGGTTTCATTTGGACAAAAAAATTCAAACCATAGCAAAAAAAGAACAACAGCAAAAAAAAACAACAACAACAACAAAAAAAACCCTTCCAGGTAACAAGGCTGTTAGCTCAGAAATCTGCCAGTCAAAGTCTAGATCTGAGCTTGCATTTGGGCAGAGGGAAGTGCCAGAGTCCTGTGGGTTGAGATCCTGGAAAGAATGACTTCCAGCGAGAACATGAATGGTGGAAAGAAAAATCCATGAAGATCAGAAAGCTCAGTGTCTAATACTTGCTGGAGACGTAAGCAAGGAATAAGAGGGAGAAAGCCAGATGAAGCAGCTGGAACCAGAAATCTTGGTTAGGGGATCCGGCAAGAGATGTGATGAGCTGGAAGCACAGGCGCAGGTATATGGTGAAACTTTTCCTGTGGGGCTCAAACTTGAGTATTCTACCTGTGAGGTCTAGAGCCGTTAGGTGGGGCTTGTAGAGTTTGGGTGTTGAAAAGGATTTTAGCTACGATCGGTGAAGCCCCTATATATCCATCAACCTCTCTGCAGCATTTCCAGTGAGGAAAATGGAATCATTTAACAAAGGACTGAGATGGAAATTCCTACTCCAGTCCGTAAAGGCCTTACCCGTGAGTTAGGCTAAATGAAGCAAAATTGAAAAATAAGACTGATTGTTTATAATATAACTGTTTGTTTTGTATCCAGCAGGACCTGCAATTATGTCTGCATAATTTTCTTGTACCTTAACAAGGTTAACTGTGGAATTGATTTTTAGATTTTCCAATAGATATAAACATGGCTAGGTAGAAGTAAAAAGGCAACGCTGTACTCCCAAAGTCAAGATCTTTATAGAGAGGTCGTTCATTTTAGTGATGGGACTTGTAAGCTGTAGTGAATGAATGCCTGTGGTATTTCTATGTGAAGAAAATTTGATGGCTTTATCGCATCTTTAGACTTTAACTTTTATTTTGAACAAAAATTTATGCATCTAAAACATGTCAAGAAACTATTCAAAATCTGAATTTTATTCATATATAAATATTGTAGTTTGAGGATGTCTAATTCACATTCATAACTCAGATAATGTAAGGAATGACCAATGATTCTGAAATAATTCCTTGAAACATGGCTTTTTCTTTTTCTCTTTCTTTCTTTTTTTCTTTTTTGAGACAGGGTCTCACTGTGTAGGGCAGGCTGGCCTTGAACTCACTGTGGAGCTAGGCTGGCTGAGACCTTCAACTCTACCTCAGCCTCCCAAGGGCTGGGATTATAGGCATGCACCACCAGGCCCAGTTTATAACTTTTCTTAAATAGCAAACTCCTTTGCTGTAATCCCAACATCAGTTTATACAGAACCATTTCCTGCCAGTCTGCAATTTATGAGAAGATATTACGTGTCACAAATTGATTCTAAATGAGTTGTTTGGAGTCCAGAAACAATTGTATCAAAGAATGTTCAACTAGTTAAAACCACAGGTGCTCCACAGGAAATATACTAATTAATCTGTGAGGCAAATTTGCTAATCTATTTTCAAACCAAAAATAGTTTTAAAATTGGATAAAAGCTACAAACATACCATCTAAACAACTCTGCCTGATACGACATCTATCTATCAATCCATCTAATCTATCATAAGGGCCCAGGAGCCCACTCAAAGGCAGAGGATACTAACAGCCATAAATAATAATAATCCTTTGGGACATGGTATACTGTATTCTCCTCAAGTGCTTAACAGAAAAGGGGATTCTTCATTTCCCATACAGCTAAGAGTGAGAGTCACAGAGTTCTCCTAATTTAAAAAATTCACCAATGCAGTAGAATCTATGGTGGGGTAAGGGACTTTTTATTTCTTGGAGGGTTGGGCAGGAGAGGTGACAAGCAGGGATGACCACCACTCCCCAAAGCCCCTGGCATTTGAATACATACCCAAGGCCATCACCTTTTCACGTCAGTCCCCGCAAGGCCTACCCTGCCGTTGATCAATGTCTCAACTCATTCCTCTTAAACCATGGCTCTCCTTCATTTTCCACTAGACAAAAACTCCTTTTCTACTTTCCAGAATACATGGCTACGTCTGTTAGCAACAGTGGTCAACCAATGAAGTGTGCAGCAGGCTCTGGTACTTTCTCTCTCTTCCCTTTTAGGTTCGGTGGGGAAAGGGAGACAGAGCAGTGAAAAGCTGCTGCTGAGTGCACAAGTGTCTTAGGTATGCCTAAAGCAGGGCCGTGCGTTTTGGAAATTCCGTCAGAGTGGATCAGAGGTGCAGGTGAAAGAGATGCACCAGGCGTGGGAGGGAGGAGGGGGAGGAGTCTGAGCAGGTCACAGCCAACTCCATTAAGTAGAGAAAGAGGGAACAATAAGAGTGGGAAGGCTGCAAAGGTGGGCCACGGGGGAATGGATATGAGCAAAATATATTATGCACATGAAACTCTCCACCCCAAAAATTGAAACTATGGGAGAAGGCAGGGGAAGGGGGTGGCAGAGGTGGGGTGAAAGTGATTAAAGCATGCGATGTGCATGGATGATCTGCCAAAATAAACCCATTAATCTGGATAACCAATGCACAATGAGTGGAAAAAGTAAAAAAAGAAACACTCTCACAACATACATATGATTTATACTTTAAGTCTCTTTTCACTATTGACAGTCTCGTCATTGTGATCTGCCCTACACTGATTCAGTGATTAAGAGAAGGGCCAATTAAAGGAAGAAAGAAGGCAAAATATCGACCAAACTCTGCTGGTGAGAAAGAAAATGAGGGAAAAGTTAGGTTCTGCTGCCATACCTACCCATTAATATTGCCACTCATAATCTACGGTGATTTTTGGTTTGCAAAGAAGGTACATGTTAAGTATAAGGCAACCAGGAACGCCCTAAAATTATCTCATTGCTTGCTTAGGTCTATGTTTCCCTGCATTACTGCCATCCCAGAAAATCTTAAGGCCAGAAAATGTCAGAATGTATGAGTATACTAGGAAAGAAACAAGTAATAGTGTTTTTTGTTGGATGTAAGAAGTCTAAGTGCAAGAACCAGAAACACCATTGGTGATCGGGAAAGCTGGCAGAAGATTCAGTAACAACTTAGTTCTAGGGATCAAATAATCACTCTGGCTGTCCAGCTTCCCTCCTAGGCAACATAATAGAAATGACACGCTTCAAGCCAGGCACTGAGAACAAGTCCTACTGCACACATGCTTTCAAGAAGACCGCAGTAAGTTCTTCAGGGAAACTCTTCATCTGAAACTCTTTTCAAGTTCTCTCTTGGCTACCTCATCTCTTTATTGAGGACAGGAAGTGTCTAAATTAGAGTGCCGAAGCAGTGATCCCTGCAAGAATAAAGATTTCCAAGTAGATCAGCAAGCTCAGAACTGAGTGCCCTGCCTCTAGGTCAAGCTGAGGAAGGACGGTGTGACTCTGGCATCCTCTCTGCTCCTTCCTCCCCTCCTGTCCCCTCCTTTCTTTCTCCTCTCCCTTGTCCTATCCCTTCTCCTGGTGATGTGCCAGCAGAGCCTGAGGCACTCATTCTTCCTGCCTTCTTCTTTTCCTTCCCAACCTACCTTCACTTCCCTCATGCATGCTCTCTTCTTCCCTCCTTTACTTCTCCACCCTTCCTTCTCTCCTTCTTTCCTTCTGTCTCTCCCTCTCTCCCTTTCCTTCCTGCACAAGGCCCTCTTCCCAGTTTCCATCCATTTTTTTTATGCAAAGCACTTTTGAATTCTAGCCATCTGTTAATACAAGGCAGTGAAAAATGTTGAAGTCACATCAAATTTCACTTGCTCTGCCAGTTAAAAATACAGATGCTTCCTGTTTTATGCTTTCCTCTCACTTTCTCTGCAGTTTAAACATGAAAATATGTTCCGTGATAGAAACCAGCACATATCCCCTTTCATCAGGAAACATATTCCAAACAATGGGGCGGGGGCTGCTTTCTCAAGTTCAGCAAGGAAACTTGAATGTTGGGGGAGTCCTACTTAGGCCCATAATTTAATAGAGCAAGAACATAATTATTCACAACTATCACATTTTATAGATGAAGAAACTGAGATCGCAGGGAATTGCTGTAATTGTTCTCAGATGTGCTGTGCTTCACCTTGCCAAAATTCCCATCAGTTTACATTTTCATTCAGCGTGGTCGGGCCTCAATTGTTCCATGATACTTTTTGCTGTCCTTTGCTTTGAGACAGGGGCCTGTTGGCTACTGGGGACAGCCACATCACTGAGCAGTGCAGCATTAGCTGGAAACTCAGTAAATACGCTGGAGTGAAGAAAAACAAAGCAGGACTATGATTCATGACAGCTGGACTCTAGTTGGAGATCTGTAACTCACTACCATCAGACTTGTGACAGAACTTTCTACTCTTTTTCCGTGAATGAAGCTAGGAGAAATGAGCTCTAAATTTCCTTGCAGCTCTTTGAATCCTGATGATTTTTTTTTCTCATGACTTTTCTGCTGACTCAGAGTATAGAAACTTGGCCAAGTTATTAATGGTTATAAATCTCAATTTTTCTAGGTGCAAAGAAAGGATAACACATTCTCCTGTTTTCCTAGCACATAGATACTAAATGATCTTGCATTGTGACAATCTTTAGAAATCGCATTTAGTGTCTTATATTTTCTAACTGCGTTTAGCTATTCCCTAAAGCTAGAATAATACAGTGGTGATACAGCTAGGTAATGTCCCTGGTTCTGGTTATATTATAAAATACTGTATTTATTCTCATCCTCTTTCTTTCTATCATGTATTTTTTTGTGGTGCTGGGGATCACAGATTCTCATATACAGTAGGCAATGCTCTACCACTGTGCTATGTTCTCAGCCTCACTGTCTTTTTATATAAGTCTTTATCACTCTTACAACTAGCGTATAGTGCTGTGCATATGACTTATTTATCACCTCTGTGTATCTGGTCCTCTTCTAGTATCTCCTCTTTATCACTCTTGCGACTAGCGTATAGTGCTGTGCATATGACTTATTTATCACCTCTGTGTATCTGGTCCTCTTCTAGTATCTCCTCTTTCAGTACCTTGCCCCTCACTTATTTTGTTAATGATAGAATCTTTTTTACTGCATTTTGATTTCTTACTTTCATATTCAAAGATTAATCAAGTCCCTATTGGTTTTATTTCCCTGATGTCATTCAAGTTTTCGACTTCCCTTTGTCTCCTCCATAGTGCTCTAGCCCAAGCTCTGATCACCCTTCTCTGCACTACTGAACTCCACATAGCTATCAAAACCCTTATTTCAGATGCCCATTTGTTCATGTCACCCACTATCTGAATGTCCCTGATGGCTTTCCAGTGGCTTAAAAATGAAGGTCAGGAACCATAGCAGACCTGAGAGATGCAGCCTTGGCCGTGGACTCATCCAGTGTCCTTCTAATCTTTCAGCTCTGCTTCCCTACCCTCTCTCTGGACACACAGGCTTTGTATAACATTGTGGTTAGAATCTTTCCCCTGGCAGTGATCTCCTTAATGCGTATTCTTCCACTTTCATGTTAATTATCATGTCCTCAGAGCAGCCTCCTCTGACCTTTCTGGGTCAGTTCCCTCTGTTTGTCGTCCTTTTGCTGTAAATCTTTGATTCTGTTGCACCACGCATAGTTGTAATTTACTATCTTCGTATCTTCTCCCTCACTAGATTATACATTCTGTGGTAACATCTGTCTTTCTGACACCAATCCCAGTGTCTAGCATAATACCCAACATATTGGACCTTAAACTACTGCTACATGAATAACTTAATGAATGAAAAGAAAGAATACAACTCGAAGTCAGGGCTTTCTCCCTATCCCTTCACATAAGAGGTTGTGTCAATTTAGTGTTGAAAAAAAGAAGTTGATGAACACTGATAATCCTACTGCGCTAGTAGAGTTTTTTTTGAAGTAGTACAGTGCTACACAGTTAATGTTTGCAGGGTGCAAGTGTGTCTTATATAAAATAACTACAGATCAATACAACCCCCCAAGCATAAATCTCAATGCACTGGAACAAGAAACACTTCAAAGTCAATTTAAGACTTCATTTCTTCATATATATAAAGAGAAATACTACCAGGACAAATTTGGAAGTGACATAAATTCAGATAAAAGAGAAACCGGTAGAACTTTAGGTCACCAAGGCATGCTCCCGTGAGGCCTAATTTGAACTGTGCTTTGAAAAGTAGAGTTAAACAGCAAACCATATGGCTTATTTCTTACAGATTCATTTATATGCCGATTATTCCCCATTTGTTCTTCCTCATATATTCTCTGTCTAGCTCCCCCAGGCTCTGTTGGGGGACACTGACATGAACCTCTTCAGTGTGGCTCCCTTGCCTTCCATCTTTGAATGGTTTTGTGCAGAAAGGCACTGGGAGTGTTTGTGGAATTAAGAGCCGACCCCTAGTATTTACTTTCCTTCTTTCTCCTGCTTAGCTACAATTGGCAATAGCGAATTCCTTTTCTGAGGATCACACTTCCTTTTGAGTCTTCTTAATTACAGATGAGGGTCTCAGTGGAGTATCCCTTCAGAAGTAGGAGTGACCATGGCTTTTTGGTGAGACTGCCAAGGCACCTGAAAAATTTCTTTATACATTCATTTGTAGGTATCATATTTCTTGCCAAGAATTAGGTGTAAACAACACTTAAACAAAACAAAACTCTAAGGCTGTCAATGGAAATGTCCTCCAGCAAAATGTAGTTGTATTTTTTCCTCTTGTTTATTCGGTTAAGGTAATACATATGCTTTGCTTCAAATTAAATCACAAAACACAGGTCATTTTAAACTGGTTACTACAAGCTTGCTGGCAGAATTACATATGTTTCTTTAAGTAGAACAGAATCATCAAGCCAAGAAAAAATACAACAGCTGCCCTCCCACCTCAAGACGCGTATAGCTACTACACTGAATAGATCTTTAGAGAAAATAAATTAGTAAAACGCCAGGTCTGTAGCCCTGGCTCCTTCCCCAGGTATAACCATTATAAATATTCCTATTACTTCCAACATAAAAGACTTGAAAAAGAGAAAATGTAGGAAAACAGAGTTTTTGAAGAGTTGGGAGGTAAAGGAAAAAGAGGAAGAAGATAGTGCAATTAGGATGCTGGGGTTTGGAGCCCAGGAAAACCCATTGTCTCACTGTCTTAAATAAACATTTATTTAAGAGAGTGAGCCCTAGGTAGTTACAAGACGCAGTGCTGCTCAACTGTAGGTTAGAAAGTGCCACTGCCACCCCATCTGCTATCACACAGAAATGTGGGGTGGCAAACAATTCTTGATGCATAACTGTAACCTTCCATATGACCAACTCTGGAGAAGACCAAACAATGAAGGCCTTAGGTTTTCATTTACTCATCAACATTCTACTTAGCAGTAGTAAAACCAGTAGTTTAACGAGGATAATGTAGAACTATATACTTCAGCTTGTTAAAGTACGTTGATCTGTTAAAGCAATAATAATAAGGCTTTATCTGACCCTTGAAAATAGAATTATTAAAAAAGAAAATAGAATTATTTCTTCTCTTGTTAGTTGCAGTATTTTAAGATATTTTTAGAAAATATTTTTAAAATATTTTTGGTTGCTTAAACATATAGAATATATATGATAATTAGAATAACTGAATACATTATATAGTGTCTTTTGTATAAAAGGCTGACATTATTATAATGATGAAGAGGTAAATTAATCTGGGAAATCTTATAATAATATTCCTAGAAATCATAATGGAGTGAACTAGCCTATTTTTAAAATTATTCAAATAACATATTTTTAGCAATCAATGTTTTCATGATGTGTTGGAATGGAAAGTGATAATAAGACAGCAGTGATTTTAGCTTACACATTAGATATTTTGAGCAAGATTCATTTCTCTTCCATTTTATTAAGAAGAAATGTCCCAAGAATTACCTTAGGCAGATAAATGAGTGTATGATTCTGATATAGGAAGACAGTATGTTTCTTTCCCTATGAGACATCCTATAAAAATCACACGCAGATAAATAATAGATAAAGAAGAGTGGCTTGAAGGATTCTCGAAGCAGTACACAGATATCCACGTCAGCATCTAGTCTGACTTCTCCTCACCTCTACAAGTGTGTTGGGCTCCCTTAAAAGGTAGAGAATAATGCAGATCCCTTCAAATAGGAAGACTGAAGGATAACAGTACAAACAACTCATGTTTAATAGGTTCTGACTGTAGATGAGGGAATTTTCAAGTGCTACCCCGGAGGTCATTCTCACTCATTCTCAAACCATTTGTGAACTAAGTCTTTATTGTTATCTTTGTTTTTCAAAGCAGGACTCTGAGAGTCAGTAATGTAAAAAGCTTGTTCAGTCACAGCAGTAGTTATTGTAGGGCTAAAGTTTGACTCCCAAGCCCGTGCCCTTAACCATTAAGTGAAATAAGTCAGCATCCTCATGTTTGAGGTGCACATGTACACACACACACACACACACACACACACACACACACATTTTGAGATAGCAAGGTCCTAAATCTGGTTTGGTGTTAATGCCACAGTCCTAATGGATACCACCCTTATACGCAAGAGATTTTAATGTTCACGCATTTTTAACTGAAATTACACTTCTCATCTTTATATTATTAAAATACATTAAAAGCAGGATAAAATATGCAAGACTTTTTTTTTTTTTACTAAATTTTATAGAAGCACTCCACTTACAAACACAAGTACAGTCAAAATGAACCCTTATTTCTCTTCTGGTCAGTGATTTCGAAATTCTTCCAGGAAAGCCTTAAATATCAGCTACTCTTTATGGACTTGAATACCTAAGTTGACTGCAGTTTTTGCCTCATGACTTAATGATGCCCCTGACTTACCTTGAAAATTGATTATATGTAAGGGAATGCTCTCTTCACAGATGGAGACAGCTGTGGCTACAAGTGATGAAAGCTAAAATATAGTAAAAGATACTTAAACCCACACTTTCTTTCCCTTCTTGAGACCATAGTGGTATTTGTAAAGCATCACCACACCAGAAAAGTTGGCCTTTCTAGTCTTTGAGGGTTTTTTTTTCTTTAACTATTAATACAAATCTAGGAGTAAATTTTCTTATGATCCACTGGGCAGAATTTCTGGAGCTATGAATTCTAATCTAGTTTCACCCACTATTTTCTCATCAAGTATTGTTTCAATACAAAGAATCAAAATGACTGACATGTTCGTAATCAAATAGCTCATATGACTTGCCACTGGTAAGTCACTACATGAATTACTATCTCAAATTTTGAATGAGTCAATAATGGGAAATCTTTGACAGAGGCTCACTGAATCAATTGGTTAGGAATGGACAGAGAGCCATAACAAAAGTTAGCAATATTGCTTAAATGGGTCAGAAGCCCAACCTGAAATTATACAACTAAATAGTAATGATTAGTAGTATATATAATGATTATATATATAATATTATATATATTATATACAATTATTTTCAAATACAAATTCACATCAAATAAAAAGAATGCAACACAATACATTGTATCTACATTTCGGCATTTTGTTTATGTGTTTCTACATGCAAACTTAGCAAAAAGAATATATTGTTCTGATATTTGGGTCATAATGCTAACTACTGTGACAAATAATCACCTCAGTCCCAGTGTTTTATTAAAACAAAAGCTTGTATCTTTTAGTTTAAACCCCAGTTCAGTTGTCCTTATTTGGATTTTTTCCCCCAAAGATGACTCAGAAATTCATTCTCCTGTGCTATTACAGAAAGTGATGACTCTATCCTCAACACATGGCTTCAAGGTTCTTTTGGTATTATGCAGTCAGTCCATTGTAGGAAGGATGAGGATGTGACAAAGACAGGCATGACCAAGTGTAATGGCACATACTTGTAATTTTAGGTATTGGGGAGGCTGAGACAGGAAGATTGCAAATTTAATGGTATCCTAGGCAACTTGGCAAGACACAGAGAGAGGAGGAGGAAAGAAGAGACACACTTGCACTGCCCCTTCCAGCCTCACGCACATTCTTCACTGCATTAGTTTGGTTTGGAAGTGACAGACCTTCTGCTCACATTCCACTGATCGGAATTAGCCACGTGCTCCCCACCTGGGTGTAGGGAGTTTGAGGAACACAGGTTGGCTTTGTGCTCAGAAAGAGAAAACACATCTGGTAATCATCTAGTCAATCTTTGTGACAGGACTGGTTCAGAAGATGTGCCAGAAAAGATAAAAATAATTCTGTTCACTGTATTTTAGAGCATGAATCTACTAAAGTAAAATATATATGCATCACTCCTCTCAAGTTCTCAAAGTGAAGCAAATTTGAAGACATATGCACTGAGCTAGTCATGTACAGGACTTGTCTCTGTAAACCGTATACACATGTTCACTAAGTTGATATTTTAAGAAACTATGATCTCAGAAAATATTTTATCCAGCAGCATGGAATGCTGGCAACTTAATGTATACCTGAAAATTGCCACAGAATTGAACTAAAGAAAATAGTTAGATGAGTCATCTCAGTTTTGTGAGTATAAAAATGTTTCACAGTGGATTCAGTTGTCTTGTTATTTCCCAAGCACAGATAGAAATCAAACACAGAAAATGACATTGTAGCAAATTCTAGCTTATAGTAAAATCATTCCATTTTCAGACTGAACTCAAAGAATTTAAAAAATTTTAAAACACCATTATTTTAGTTTCGTAAAATTAAAAAAATAAAAAGATAAAACCTTGGGACAAGGTAGAAATGGCAAGGAAGAGCAAGGGAAATCCAGGGGAAGTATTTAACAGTTCCTCCCACCTTCAGCAAAACTTGATTGGGATATAAACTCAAGACTCAAGCTATGATTGATCACACGTGCCCTGAGAATTGAAGAATGGCTTAGCAAATTGAGGGTTCAAAAATTTGTGGTATCTACTGCTATGTTCAGGGGGATTATAAACTTGAAGGGAATTTGCTGCCTAGAAATATGAGCTGTGTGTAATTACTCCCACCTGCTGGGTAAAATCTTTATTACATGGGCATTAAACTTGACTCCCATCAAGCAGTGAGGAAGAATGCAATATGATCCAACCACATCATGTGGCTTTGAACGAGATCCTTCCTCTATAGTGGCTCTTAACTCTTCTTTCCGACTTGTAAAAGTAACACAAGGTATACTGCAAGTGTGAGGCAACACTCATCCTATGAAATCGTGAAACAGTGCTTATCCTATGGAAAGGGACTTGGAACGATCATTGGATCCACATACTTACCCAATAGGTGACTCAGCAATTACAGAAGCAAGACAGGAGGGGAACACTCACAGGCAGAGTTGTCCTCAGCTGTAGCTTTGGAGCTTATAGACTTAAGTGGTAGAAGCTTTTCCTTTGTCACAAACTTTCCTCAGACCTGCCTGGTATATGGGAGAGGGCTGACTCCAGAGAAGTGAGCTGCCAGCTCTCAAGGGCTTTGCTAGATAAAAGATGTCAGGAACCTGCACGATGAAAATACAGTCTTTGGTGAGTGGCTTTGTAAGCAGAAGCAGACTTTTCTTTCTAAATTATTTGACAATATTTTTAAGCATCAGTGCTACATAAACTGCTTTTATCCTTGTGAGGAAGTGAAAGAACTTGAGGAAAAAGTAAACACAGTTTGAGCTTTACTTTGCTTAACACATTGCTTCCATAGCTTCTACCTTCACCCAGAGGTTTAAGAATGATTCCAGGTATACAACCTTGTCCTTTTGTCCTGCAGAACTGTTGTCTTAGTCTTCAGTTAGCAACGGGGTCATCATTTTCTTAGTCTTCAACAAAGTATATAGCTATTCCTTAATTAACTTCCTGTGCTCAGGAATAAAACAAGGTTACAAGATATCTTAGTTACTTCCTCATTGCTGGAACACCATACTTGACATTCAGAACTTAAAGGAGGAGAGGTTTATTTTGCCTCCTAGTTCGAAGAGGTTTCAGTCCGCAGTCAGCTGGCTCCAAGGCAGGATGGCGGGGCAGAAGAGAAGGAGCTCATGGCATGGCAGTGGGAAGGATCAAGGGAGGACGGAGGGAGACAGCCGTGTGCTAATCCCCTGCCGAGTGCCACACCCCCATGACTCTATCATGTCCCCAAGGCCCATGTATGAGCCCATGAGGCTTTGGCGGGCACATCCAGATATAAACCATAGCAGCAAAGGAGGAAAAAACTTACATCTCAGGAACATAGCTCATTTTAGAATTCTCAGCTCTTGACTGACAGTCACCTAAATGACACTATGAACTGTTTCATGGTAAAAAGGCTTTGGATAAAGTTCAGGTTTGGTGTTCTGTCCTTTGGCAACCAAAGTAAGGAAAAATCAGGGCAACATACAGTCCATGAGTACCTGTTCCCCTAATTGCCTTTATGGCTTCAGTATTGATTGTTTTTGTGCGTGTGTATATGTATACAGGAGTGTGCACATGTATGAAGCATACATTTGTTATCTCATTTTTATTTTCTCACTTTATCCCTTCACCATCCCTTTTAATCCTTGTTCATTTGAGTTCTGTGACCTTTTCTCTTGTTTCTCTTGATTTCCCTATTCTGTCCCTTTTTGCTCTATACTTGTAATCTAACCTATAATTATGTCATCAGCTGTAAACACAGTAGAAAATTCTTGTTTCGTCATCTTTATTTGAAAAAGAAATCCCATGCAAGGGAGAAGCTGAATTTATCTCTCTTCAATATCTATCTTTAAATTTGGAGGGATTCCTGCCAAAAAAATTATCTTCTGGAAGTCCTTGGATCTTTCTGCCTTCATGAAGCACACCAGCCAATAAGCTGTCTCCTAACATTAGCTTGCCCATCTAACATTGGCTTTTGCTGCTTGCTCTTCCTGCCACTGAAAGCATATGCCATAGGCAGTGCTTCTTGCGTATTTAGATTTTATATGGCAGTTAAATCTCCAGAAGAAAAAATGAAGTGATACAAACTCCCTTGCCTTTAAAATTTAATACTTTTAAAAAACTACTATGAAACCCACTACCTTTTAAATTTTAAGACTTTTAAAACTACCATCCACTGTCACCATTATTTCATAAAAAGGCACTCTTTAGGAAGGAACTCCAAACATCAGTTGAATTTTAGCCAGTGAAAAACCCACCATTTTACCTTTATTTTCTCCTTTTTTCAAAGATTGGATATGGATGTCAACCAACACTGATGCAACTTTTGATCCTTGAGTCTAATAAAGTTGTTCCTTTCCACATATGAATTGCTATGCCTTTGGGCAAGCTACTCTGTCTTGCATGGGCTATTAGAGCCTATTGCTTTTATGTGAGGAGCACCATTTCATCTTTGGAGTTTCTAAGCTCCATTGTATAAATACATGCACTAAAAATGAAATGGATTTGACACCCATCCAAGACACACTCACAAATAAATAAAGGGGTATATATTTCTGCAATGGCTTGATACAGGTAGTAGGGGAGAACAAAAGTAGATGGTTGAGTAACACAAATATAAGATACATATTCTTGAGTGGATTTTATTCTATGAAAGAGACATGTAGCAAATTCATATTGTAGGACAGACACAACTAAATGTTAAGTAGATAAACAAGAATGGTGCTGTTGGAGAAGAGAGGAAGTAGTAATCCATTTCACTGGAAGAGTCAAGGAAGACTTTACAGCAGTTTTGTGAGTCTTTATATATTTATGTGATTACTTGCTCATTGTTCTCTTCCATGGCTGCAATATATGCTCTCTCAGGACATTGTGTTCATCAGATGTGTATTCCTCTATAACTCAGCCTTTTGCATAATGTTTGGTATTTATTATGCAACCCAAGACATTTCCTAAATAACTCTATGAGTGACTGCAACATGTGCTGTGATGGATACCAAGGGATGAATGTTCCATTCATTGCCTTTAAAGGATATGAAAACAAATAGACTTTCAAATGTGGCAGATGTGTTCGGTCAGCTCACTGCTTGTATACATGATCACAGATGGTCATAGAGACTTATTTCATTCGGAAATGGAATAATTTCATATCCACTCAGCTTTTCCTTAGGCATGGATTTTGCTGTCACATTTATCAAGACATCTACTTGGAAGTGGATGCCATGCTGTGAAGAGCCATCATACACAAATGTTATAGCCACAAGCCAAGTAATGACTTATGTTGGGCAGTTACTTAAAAAGATTGGCTTTATTCATTTTACTTCCTATTCTCATGTACTGCTTATATGGGAAAGGAGAGCATGAGAAGGCAGCAATCTGTTTTGGTCTTTTGGGGGGAGGATGGTAATTACTTGCAGTGCTCTGGGGCAAATTGCTCAGCTCACACCTGGAAACAGAATCTTTAGCTACACAGTGGCCCTGATTATATTTATATGCCTCCAGATTGTGGTTTGCCAATTGAAATGCAGACATATGCACAAATGGCCTCATTGTCATTCCTTATTTTTGTAATATTATCCTTAGCTGGACAGATTCATTTTTTTTCCTTCTTCTACTGTCAGCACTGAGTTATATCATCTGGTGACATCAGAGGAAGTAAAATTACATGTGTCAGCTTGGCAGGAATTTGCTTACTTATGGCAAATTTGTGACAAGTGACTGATAAAGTATCTGCAGTTTGGGAAGACAGCGTGGACCTCCTTTAATGGTAACAAAGCTCTATCTAATTGAGCTGCGGTTGCTTCAGTACAGAAGGGGAACAACCTATGCTCTTTGAGTAGTCCTTCCCCTGTGAACAGTGGGAATATAGCCCCAGAGTTGCTTGCCTACATCTATAGGCTGTGGAGACTTACCGGGCATTAAATTCAGAGCCTGTTTCAAGACTGTTAAGCTTAATGATTTGTGTAAAGATTATATGCAACTGATGAAATCACCAAAAGAACAACTCATGGGCTGTTCAGGGAAGAATTCCCTCTTCTTGAAAGGGGACATTAAAGTATGTCTGGTGCCCTTGTGAAGCAAAGGTTTCCTTCTCTATTTCCAGTTAGGTCTTCATGCAGCTCATAGGGTATGGTAAAAGCTGTACATCAGGGGAACATTGGAAGCTCTTAAGCTAATGAGTTTGAACTTGGCATGTTTTTATTATTTTTTAAATCAGTAGTGGTATATAATGAGCTAGCACATTAATCTAAATATGAGACAAATGAAGGTAAATTAAAGTAAAAAGTTCAGCTAGGGAAAGCTAGATAGGTATGTCAAAATGGCAAATCTCTACCTATCCCTTGATGGTCCAATGAAAGTAGAAAGTTTTGGTTAGGATGTCATTTCATGTTTTTATATAAAGTATAAAAACACAAGTTTCAGAATTTTTTTCTGTTCTATTCACTTTGTGTCCTCACAGTCTACAAAAATGACTAATATGTAATAGACTCTCAACAAACATTAAACATGAGTAGTTGATTATATGTAGCTCATCTTGAGTAGGGTAGCATTATTTCATGTCTGAGTGGGTGAAAGCCCTTTCAGAAAGAGAAGAAAAAGTCTCTACAAAACAATTCAGTTGATATTCTTTCCAGATCTACCTTTCTTCACATAATTATTTTTTTTTCTTGAGAGGAAAACCGCAGGGATTAGAGGCTGTCGCCAACAATGATAGGTTTAGGGCATGATAAAATGTAGCAAATGGTTAAATAGAGTACATGCCTTATAAAATAGAATTTAAAATAATAGCTCTCAACAGCAGGACTTTGACAGGAGCCCATGATGGGAGAAACCCCACCCTGATGAAGGCATCTGGTAAAAATTGAGAAATGAAGTGGACAACAAAACAGCATGTCTTCCACAGCCCTCAGGCACAAACCCCAAGTGACACATGCAGAGCTGTGGAGCCTCTGCCTTTCTTTCTTTGAAACAGCTGAAATCAGATGGGAAATGAAAAAGAAATAGCTTTATTATCTCTGAACATCTTGCCCTCCCTCTGGAGATCCAACTCTCCAAATATGCATTTGGATATGCACTGGGGATTCTCTTTATTGAGAAACTGCATTTACAGAAAAGAATGTACCCCTTCCTGTCCACATCCCACAGTGTTACATCACGGATTCCTCATCATTCTGGCACATTCCATAATCCTAACAGGCAACTCAACTGAAAGAAATATCATAGCAGTGATGAGCCAGCACCATAGAAGGTAAAGAAAAGTAGAAATTATAATAATGGTGGAAAAGGAAGATCCCAAATGGGAAAATCAGTCCCAGTGACCAGATAAAAATCCAGCAAAATGATATAAATTCAAGAAATTCAATTTAACAAAAACTTACTGTGCTTCTGCAATGTGTCGGGCCCTGGCTGTTTCACTGAACAGCACAACTCTCTTTGCTTTCTACTGCCTGTGCGCTTCATCCACTGTGCATGCTCTCTACAGTATCACAAGCCACATGGGTTTGGGAGAGGAATACCCTTCAGGGAGGTTACTTTAGATGAAATTAGCACCATTCTTGAAGAAATCCTGAGCTGTCACATGTATGGAAATAAGGGTCAGGTTGCCTAAGTCCTATTGCTGGTTGAATTTAGCCCATGAAAACTCAGCCTTTTATCTGTGTTGGGGAAGGAGTTTTACAAAGATAATCAATTTTGCCAGTTAAAATATTCATCCTTAGAAGAATAGGAAGGCTGCTGGCTTATACTTTACTTCTTTATGTTTCTACTCAAATTTTACCTTATCAGCAAGGACCTCCTTGGGAACCAACCCCGCCCTACTCTGGTGCTCCCTTTCCCCCTCATCTCTATAAGTGGCTTATACCATCTGATGCATGATAAATGTCCTATTTACTTGCTTATTGCCTGTCTCTTCATTCTGGAATATATACTCTGTCAGGGCAGGATTTTCCTTCAAAATTTTCGGTTATTTTAGTCCGCTTTCTCTTGCTATAACAAATGTCTGAGGCTGGTTCTATTGGCTGACTTAGCTCACAATTCTGGGATTTAAGGGCATGGCACCAGCATTGGCTTGGTTCCAGTAAGGATTCAATGGCAGATGACATCATAGTGGATTCGATGGCAGATGACATCCACCTCTTGAAGACCCCACCACCTATTAATATTGCCATATTGAGGACCGAGCTCTCAACACATGAAACCTTGGGGATACTCTCAAAGCATTTCCAAACACTAACACCCCCAGGCAACGGTGGTCCCTCCCACGTAAGGGTAAGAAGCAGCTCCCTTAGTGGATCTGTGATCCTGCCACTGTCTCTAAGGACACAAAATAAGATTGCTGTGACCAATGCTGATGTTATTATCATGGGTGACTTTGGGCAGTGAAAATACTTTAAGCTTCTAAAATGGACGAAGCAGGTGTTAGAGTTGATTAATACATGATAGGCCCACCTGATAGACTTGGCACCCAGGCACAAGAACAAATGATGCGTATTTTAACACACCCTGCTTTCTCCTTCCAGAGGTCTAGTTGGGTGGTCATCTTCAGATACAAACAATAGTACAGCTGGTTTACATAGAACTGCTTTCTAATGTTGCTTTTCCTAGTGCCATCAGTGAAATAGTGGAGAAAGTCTGCAGTGATGGAATATGCAGGCATTTGAGATTTGTGATGAGGAAGAAAATGACTTCAGAATATCTGATGGAAAGAAAATATACTCATGTATTACTGACAGAAAGGGATTTACAGGGTGAAGAATTCTAGGGTTGAGTTTCTGAAAAGTAATGGTTTGGTAATGAATTGCTTGTCAGTGATTAGGGGAAATTAAGTAAGTATAGTCGATACAGTCACTGAAATTAGAGGACAGTTTTGCTTGGCAAATGTTGAGGATTAGCAGACAGTGAAAACTTGATTGCATCCATATAATTCTAAGGGATGATTTTGTTCTCCAAAATTGGAGCTGGAAACTCACTTTTTTCCTCTAAATGAGAAGAGATTTGGATAGAAAACATAGACACAGAAAGTGAATAACAGAAAAGCAAGCTAGAGTTCTCTTACTGTGCTGATATAGATGGAATTAGTCCTCCTCAAATAAATGTTGTCTTGATCCCAGTATCACTGAATGTGACCTTATTGGCAAAGAGCCCTGGCAGAAGAATTGAGATGAGGTCATACTGGCATATGGTGGGTCCTTGATCTGATATTATGGATGTCCTTATAGAAAAAGGAAGGGAAATGTGAAGATGTGGGGGAAGAAAACCATGTGAAGATGGAGGCAGAAGTTGGAGTATACATCTACCGGTGAGGAGTGACTGGGGCTTCCAGAGGCTTGAAGAGGCAAGGACAGATCCCCTTCTATAGGGTTCAGAGAGAGCAAATCTCTGCTGACACTTTGCTTTCAGATGTCTATGCCCTGGAACTGTTAGACAATAAATTATTATTTTAAGCCACCAAATCTGTGGTGCTGTACTTTGTGAAAGCATCCCTAGTAACTAATAGGATTTCCTAGACCCACATGGAGAAGATTAAAGAGAAAGCTAAGTTTAAAAAATAAAGTAAATTATTACAGCTTCTCACTACTTGAGGTGAGATGTGTATGCTGATGGTAGTGAGAGGAGTTGGCATTACCTGGTCGAGGAGGAATAGCAAGAGTCTTAGGGGTGTAATAGCATCCAACACCAACTGACAGAATTGTTGCCTCCTGATAACCAGAGGAGGAGTCCCCAGGCAGGAGGAGTCCATATGCATGCATTCTGACCCTAGAGGACTTGGAAAATCAAGCAAAACTGATTCCCAAATTATTTTACAATGTGCTGCTTAAAACTAATCAGGTGCTTATATTTTATTTTATTTTATGTATTTTTTATTTTAAAAATAGAAGGAAAACATTAACAGACAACCATTTACAAAATAGCAAAAGAACAATACAAACAATACAGAGTTACAAACGAAGGGGTAGAAAATTAACAATGCTTGTTGTATTACATATTGAAATCTTAAAAGTGGTTTCTCAGGAAAACAGAGACATGCAATATTGATCAATCAAGGAATCATTAACTGTTTCTTTCAGCAAAGAAATAGAAGACAGTAGTTCAACTATGCTAATTATCCTGTATATACATACATACAAAATTTCTCCTTCTTTCCCTTCTCTTTTCCCACATCCAAGTTGCCCTTTCCCTTGAGCATTTTCCTTTCATTTCGCAATGTCTATCATACCTCCTACTTTTTATTCACTCTTTCAGATTTTACACTAGTGAGACAATGTGGTGCTTGCACATGCAGGTCTGATTTATTTCACTTATAAGTATGGTTTCTAGTTTTGACCATTTACCTGTAAAAGCCCAGAGTTTATCTTTCTCTATAGCTGAGTAATATTCCATTATATAAAAGTACCATAATTTTTTTATCCAGTCCTCAGTGGATGGACATTTGGGTTGCTTCCACAATTTAGCAATTACAAATTGTGCTACTATGAACATAGGTGCACATATATTGCTGTGATATGATGTTTTTAGATCTTCTGGGAAAATACTCAGAAGGAGAATAGCTGGGTTGAATGGGACCTCTAGTCCTAGTGTGCTGAGGAATCTCCAAACTGATTTCCACAGTTGTTTCACCAATCTCCATTACCACCAGCAGTGAAGAAGAGTTCCTGTTTCTCCACAGCCTCACCAGCATTTGTTATTGGTTGATTTCTCAATGCTAGCCATTTTTACTAGGGGTACATGGAATCTCATGAGTTTTAATTTGCATTTCTCGAATGATTAATGATGTTGAACATTTTCTCATGTATTTATTTACCATTTGTATTTCTTTATCTGAGAAGTGTGTATTCATCTCAGCTGCCCATTTTTGGTTTGTGTCTTTCATTTTGAGGGATTGATGTTCTTTAATTCTTTATATGTTCTAGATAGAAGTCCTTTGTCCGAGGGATAGTCAGCTAAATTTTTTTCCACTTCTGTGGGTTTTCTTTTTACTCTGCTGGTGATTTCTTTAGATGTGCAGAAACTTTTCAGTAGAATGAGATCCTAGTTGTTGATTCTTTCAAGTGTTTCACGTGCAATTTGGTTTGTGTTCATGAACTCTCTGCCTACCCCTATGTCTTCAAGGTTTTTGCCTACTTTCTCTCCCAATAGATTTAGTGTTTCTGTTTTCATATTGAGATCTGTGATCCATTTTGAGTTTGGTGCATGGTGGTAGACTTGGGTCTATTTTCAGTCTTTGGCATATAGCAAGCCAATTTTTCCAGCACTATTTATTAAAGAGGCTATCGCTCTTCCAGTGAGTTTGTTTGGCCCCTTTATTAAAGATTAAGTGGCTGAGTGTGTTTGTGGTTGTTGCTGTTTCTTTCAGTTTGTTCCATTGAGCCTCAGGTCTGTTTTTTAGCCAGTACCATGTTGATTTTATTACAGTAGCTTTGTAATATAATTTCAGGTCAGGGATTGTGATTCTACCTGAATTGTCCTTGTTGCCCAGGATTACTTTTGCTATTCTGGGTCTCTTCTGGCTCCAGATGAATTTAAGGAATATTTTCTCGAGATCTGCAAGGTGTAGTAATGGTAGTTTAATGGGAATTGCATTGAATCTGTACAACGATTTGGGGAGTATAGCCATTTTCACAATGTTGGTTATTCCTATCCATGAGTGAGGAATATTTTTCCATTTACTGATATCCTCTTCAATCTCTTTTTTCAGAGTACTGTAGTTTTCACTGAAGAGATATTTTA
>NW_004955463.1:8527826-8543581 GCF_000276665.1 Chinchilla lanigera
TCCAAGTATTTATGGAGTTTTTGGAGTTCCTTTTGTCATTAATTTCCAATTTCATTGTACTGTGGTCAGATAATATGCATGGGATAATTTCAGTTCTTTTGCATATAAGAAGGTATGCTCTATGGGCTAGAATGTGGTCTACTTTAGAGAAAGTCCCATGTGCAGCTGAGAAAAATGTATAGTCTGATGTTGTGGGGTGAAACCCTCTGTGTACATCTACTAAGTCCATTTGTTCACAGCTTTGGTTCAGATCTGTTATTTCCTTGCTGATTTTTTGTCCAGGTGACCTATCTCTTTGTGTCAATTGGGTGGTGACGTCCCATGTTACAATAGTGTTATTAATTATATGGGTTTTCACGCCTATTAAGATTTGTCTTATATAGTTTGGTGCTCCAATATTTGGTGCATACATGTTTATGATTGTTATCTCATCTTGCAGTTTTCCCCTGACAAGTATGTAGTGACCTTCTTTATCTTTTTTGATTTTTGTTGGTTTGAAGTTAACATTTTCTGCAAACAGAATAGCTACTCCTGCTTTTTTCTGGATTCCTGTTGCATTGAGGATTGTTTTCCATCCTTTGACTTTCAGTCTATGGATTTCCATTTGAGTAAAATGTATTTCCTGTATACAGCATATCACTGGATTTTGTTTTTTAATCCACTCTGCCAGTCTGTTTCTTTTGACTGGTGAATTGGGACCATTAACATTTATGGTAATAACCAATATGTGTTGATTTATCATTGTCATGTTATTTATTTGTGTTGGTTTCCTACTTTTTCTACCTGTTTACTTGCTTGCTCTTCTTGATGATTCCTTTCTACTATTGTAGAAATTACAGTCAGATTTTTCTCTATCTAGAATATCTTTTAGCACTCTTTGCAATGCTTGTTTGGCACTCATGAAGTTCTTCAATTGTTCTTTGTCATGGAAATATTTTATTTCTCTGTTGAATTTGAGGGATAGTTTGCCAGGGCTTATCAGTCCTGGTTCGAAGCTGTTTTGTCTCAGGACCTGTAATACTTCACTCCAAGCTCTTCTCAATTGGATGGCTTATGTTGAGAAGTCTGCTGTGATTCTGATGGGCTTTCCTTTAAAAGTAATCTGTTTGTTTTCTCTAGCAGCTTTTACTATTCTGTTCTTTTGCTGGAGATCTGGGATCTTGATTATTATATGTCTGGGTGTAGTTTTATTTTGGTTGTGGTTGCTTGGAGTTCTATATGCCTCATTTAAGTGTATATCAAGTTCTATTTCCATACTTGGTAAATTTTCTGGTATTATTTCTGCAAATATTCTTTTTATGTCAGTTGTGTTGCCTCCTGTTGTTTCATTGACTCCTATAAGTGGTACATTATTCCTCTTTGCCTCGTCTTGCAGCTGTTGAATTGATTTTTCCTGGATACTTGTTGATTTTAAGAGATCCTTTCTTTCACAGTCACTAGCTGTCATGCTGTCATCAAAGTCTGAAATTCTATCTTCAGCTTCATTTAAGCGTTTTTGGCATCTTTCAATGGAAGCTTTGATTTCCTGGAAGTCTCTTTGAATCTGGTTCACGCTTTCTAAGTCCTTTCTATATTTTTCATTTAATGTTTCTTTCCATTGCCTATGTTCTTCTATTTTCTTATATGTTTCTTCTTCAGACATTCTGAGCAGTTCTTTCATTATTATTGTCATTTCATTTTTTGCCTGAAAGATTATTTCTGCTCTGATCTTTTCTGTGGCCTTATGGAGTTGTTTTTTTACTTCCATTGCAATCATTTCAGCAATTTCAGGTGTGTGTTTACCAAGTTCTCCTTTGTCGATGTCTCTTGGACTTGTTCTGAGTGGGGTGGAGTTCTCAGATTGTGTTTTAGTCCTTCATCTTGTCATGTTTGCTACTGGATCCAGAAAGCTCAGTTTCCCTCTTCAGTGGCTACACAGCAAAGGCCACTAATGTCCCTACTTTTCCTATTGGTCAGGTTTTCCCCTCAGTATCAACTGAGATGCACTACTTAGTCTGGGGATTTTTGGCATTTGCTGAAGTGTATCTAGTTATCCCAGGTCTCAGACATGGGCATTGGTATCAGCTGATGGCACACTGTCTGATCCAGTGTCCCCTTGCAGTTCAGAGCATGTGTATGGCCTGGACTCAGGTTGCACTGGTGGCACAATCCTGGTCCCATGGGCCTGTGTCCCCAGGCAGTTCAGGGTACAGGCAAAACCCAGACACATACTGTAGGATCCACAGTTTGTGGACCACCTGATTCTGTGTCTCTAATCAGTTCAAAACATGTACAGGGCCCAGATGTGGGCTGTGCTGACAGCAATCACAGACTGTTCCTGTCTGTGCCCTCCAGGAGTTCAGGGTGCAAGTAAAGCACAGACTCAAACCATGGCTCAGCAGCTCTTGGAGCACCTGCTCTCTCGGCACAGGGCACATGCAGGGAGGGCCCCCCCACAAACCCTGGTGAGAGCAGTCCCTGGGCCTTCTGAGTGAGGAACTTCTGTTTTCCATGGGTGCACAGAGGCCAGAGACTTAGACTGTAATGGCAGCAGGGTCCTGAGTCACCTGCTCTGACCCCAGGAAATACCTGGGAAGTATGGGAAATACCTGGCTCTCTCTGCAGCTTTCATCTGGGAACCGTGGTGGCAGTGGGTCACAGCCCGCCTGGTTCTGCTTCTCTAGTCAATTCAGAACACACACACAGGAGCCAGACCCAGGCCACTCAAACAGCAATCACAGACTGCCCGTGCCTGTGACCTCCAAGGGGTCAGGGCACAAGTCCAGTTGCTTATATTTTAAATATGACATTGATTCATAAAAGCAAGCTACTCCATTTTCTTCAGGTAACATCAACTAGTTTTACTGTAGCCTTCAGATAATTTAGGGATAGAATGATGGCAAAATGAAGAAGCATTTATTAGCAGTGTAAGTGATGTGGGATATCTAGCCTCCAAATATGGTGGCCCTAAAGACACCTAGCAATACACCTTTGGCTTCTAGGCAATACTTGTTGTTACTACTCCGTAGATGCTTTTCTGTTTTTGTCTCAGAGGTAACCAGAGCCTGCTGGGAATTGTCTCCATGTCTCTTGTGCTCTACATTCCTCACTCTTGCACCACATAGTTTTTTCTGTTATCATTCACTTTTGTCAATCAGTTGATTTTCATGACTCCTGTGTGTCTGCCTTGTTGAGGGGTAGGGAAAGAAAGACAAGATGAGTAGATTTTTTTGTGTGTGAAAGTTATCCAAGGTCTTGTCTCTTGTTTTCTGCATTTAGGGAGCAGAAAACAACAGAAATATAAAGCAATATTTTAAAAAATTAAAATGTTTAATAAATTATTCATAAATATTACAAAATGGAGGCTGTAACCATGTAAGTGTAGCAAAGTAAACGATTTGACATGACAAAATTGTGGGACATTTTCACCTTTCAGCAGACAGGCTGGTTCAAATGGTCTCACTGTGTGTTGCCATTTTCTTGTGCTGATGAGCTATTGGGAAGCATGTAGGCACATGTAAAATGCAGAGGCTGGGAAAGAAAAGAAAGTAATAAGCATCTGTAGGATTTTGTTGGGTCAGAGTCTTAGCCCCTTTCCCATAACTGGGACAAAATACCTGATGCCCACAGTTAAAAGGAGAGGGAGAGGTTTATTTTGGCTCACAGTCCCAGCCCATAGTTGGTTGCCTTCTGGGCAAAAACTTGATGGCAAAGGAGCATGGCAGAGGGAAAACTGTTCAACGCATGGCAGCCAGGAAGCAGAGAACAAAGGGAGAGGCTGGGAGCAACACTACACTGTCTAGGTCAGGCTCCTGTGACTCACTTCCATCCAGGCCCTGCCTTTTAACAGAGCATTCAGCTGCTGAGCTATCACTGTATGAATCCTCTGATATGTATAGCACCACCTTAACCCAGTCAGCTTCCAAACACATGCATCTTTGGGGGAACATTTTAGATTTAAAATATAACAGTCAGGTATAGTGGAAGACCTTCCTACGTATGTTTTTCATGTCATCATAAGGCATCAATTAATATTTAGTGATTATGCAAATAGCGAACCTGGCATTTATTTTTACATTTTTAAAGAAACACAGATGTAGAAACATTGACTAGAAGACATGAATACTCTATCAATATTATTTACTTTAAAGAGTAAACTTCATTACAAACCTATCTTATTAATCCATCCATTATACAAATATATATTGTCCACTGGGAGCTTGAAACACAATGAGAATAAAAGGACACAGCATCTGACCTTGTGGGGATTATCTGGAAGGGACACAGACACATAAACAGGTGGGAGAAGAAGTACCTTGCTCAGAATTCCTATAAAGGAAGGATCTCTGCAATGGAACTATGGAAGATATGTGTTATTCATCAAGTAAAGAATTTGGGGAAGGAGAAGAATTGAATCTATAGGAGAAGAAATAGCACATTAAACAGAATTCCAACAGACTGCATATCAGCAGAGCTGACAATGGAATGGTGACTTAGGCTAAGGGGAGAAAGAATATTGAGAAGTGCAGCTCAAGTTAGTCAGAGGTCATGTTAATGATCTTGTGTTTTAGGTTAAGGAATTCACAATAGATTCTAAGGGCCTTAGAGAACTTAGATTTCAGGCAGTAAGTGAAGAAGATCACTCTGACTTTTGCATGGGAAACAGACTCAGTGTGCACCAAGGCAGGGACAGAAAGCCCAGGGAAGCTGCTGCTACACTGGGTGGTCTGAGTAGGAGTGAAGATCAATATATGAGTTAAGGATATATTTAGGTAGAATAGACAGGGCCTTGTGATCTGTTAAATTTGGAGATAAAGAAGAAGGAGGAATCTAAGATGGCTTACACATGACATATATGGAAATTTTTTGTATGCCAGAAGAAAAACTCATTATTATAGATTATATTAGATATTGGTGGACTAAGAACTGAATCAAGATCTCAGTTCTCAATGTTGTGTGGAAGACTCATACGCTGTCTTAGCTTTCGAAGCAGAGATGGACATTTAGTTTCTGAAGACTCAGTTCATAGCACAGTTCTGCTATCAGACCCATCCCTGGGGGGGAGCGGGAGAGGGGAAGGTGAGTGAGTGGCGGGTATGCAAATTGGCTCCCCTTTTGTGTTGTTTCCTCCACATTCTCTCAAGCTGTGCTCCAAGGACACATGGTCATCGGCAGGGGGAGCTCAAATTCATCAGAATTGGAGGAGCGTTGTGGAGAGAGCTGTTCCTGATGGGAGAAGTGGACACAAAAATGCTTTAGTGTTCTGATAATTCCACCACTGAGTACATCAACATATTTCAGTGAGAGAATTTATCCCTAGAGAAACAAATCACTTATTTCTAATGTTCTTTTGTGTCTATCTGAGGAAAATGACAAGCTTCTCTATGCTTTGGAATAGTAAATGCTACAAAATCATGTGATATCATAACAGAATATGGTGAAGTTTAAAGTCTTTGCTCCCATATCTTGGACACTCTTTACTGGCCCCCCATAATGTGGGGTGGCCTTTCAACATCTGATTGTGTTAGAACACATAGTCTCTCTACTACCAAATTCCAGTTGAACTGTCTTTCATTTTCAGAAGGTGTTTGGTGCCCATTAGCCAAGACTATCTAGTCTGAACAGTGACATTGACCATGAACACTGATGTACCTTCCTCTCAACATTAGTGCCATGTATTACTGTTTTCCTGTATTTGATATCTCTCCTGCCAATGTAGTTTTAACTCCAACTTTTGGCATTTAATTCCAACATCTTTGTAATTCATGATTTCTTTATATTACTTATGAATCATTGCAGACTGATGTGCAACTAAACATGTATACAGTAAGCCCACACAAATCAGCCTCCACTGTAAAGCCATTCATATTTGATAGTGCTAGGCAGGAAGCAGAGAGGAGAAATTCCTGGAAGGAGGTGGTCTGAGGGCCAGAAGGAAAAAGAGAAAGCTCAAAAGACCCTAGAGAGTTCCTGATTCTGACAGGTAGACCACAGCTGGGGAAGACAAGTGGTCACACGTACTGTAGGATTCTGGGAGCCCAAGATAAGGTCTCTAGGCACCACAAAGAGTACTCACCTCTAATGATAAGCCATGCCTAGGGATGCATGTGCTATAGAATATCCAAAGCAACTGAAAGTGATCACAACTTCATTATAATTCATCATAGTCTCATTTACATTGTGGTGTTAACTGCCTCCCAATGAACCTCAGGCACCATGACAGCTCATGAAGAGGCCATATAAGGGCTAAAACTCCCCTCCTTGTCCCTGATTGGAGTTGCCCTGCAAATACAAAGAGCTACTCCATCTCTGTAATCACAGGTAGGCTCTGGCATCTGGCTCTTATGGGGCCTGGCCTGCTCCCACCCTGAGGAGTGCACCCTGGCTAATAAATCTATGCTCTCACTTCTATTTGTTGGAGTTCTGCTCAATTCTTTGTTGAGGATACCAAGAACCTAAGGCAGCTAGAACCCTCAACAACATTTCTACCTTTTAAACCTAAATATTCTTTGGTCTTTTTCACTGCTCTGTCTGTTATTGCTCTCTACTCAGTTTTTATCAGGTAAACTGACAGGTTGCCTTGCTAAAGCACTCTCAGCTTCCTTTTTAGATCTTTATGATGCATCGCTGCCACATCATTCTTGTTTCTTACTCATCCTTCTTTCCATATACTTTTGCAAACGCATTCTACAATTACACAACCTACCCTGTCTTTTCTCTCTAGCTGGGTTATACAGACATTTTTGGCTCCCTTGACACCTTTGACATTCTGATGATGCCCAGGGACCATTTCTCAGGATAATGTCTCTAAATCCTGCAGAAATAAAGAAATCTGGTAAAATTTTTAAGATACTTAAATATTTTTAAAAATAATGTTAGCATGATAAGAGTATCTGTATTTGTGTATTAATTTGTGTATAATCTAGAAGCAGGACATATGAGTATTATTTCAGAAAATCTGTGATTTCTGTTGGTCACAAAATATCATAGGTACTAGTAATATTTTTGTTTTATTTTAAATTATTTAATTAATTTTTAACTGACAAAACATATATATTTAGCAAGTACAGCATAATGTTTTGACATATGATTTGTGTATATATACATATGTATATATACACACACACACATATGTTGTATAATGGCTAAATTAAGCTAATTAACATTTGTATTATATCATACACTTTTGGTGCCAACACTTAAAATCTACTCTTCTAGTAGTTTTTAATTATACAATATGTTTGTGTTTAACTAGCATCACCATATGGTAAAATATCCCGTGAACTTATTCTTCCCATCTAACTGAAATTTCACATTCTTTGACCAGCATCTTTCCCACTTTCCCCTGACCCCTACACTCCCAGTAACCACCAGTAACCACCACTCTGCCCTCTACTTCTATGAGTTCAACATTTTTGGATTCCACTTGTAAGTGAGGTTGTGTAGTATTTGTCTTTTTGTGGCTTATTTATTTTATTTCACATAATGGTGCTTTTAATATTACTGTGGTTTACTCCATTCAAAATCAGTGCAAATGCTTTTTCAGATAAAGTTTAGGGAAAAGAAATATGGGAAAAAATATGTAAACATTTTCTTCCCAACCAAATTAATGGATACCTTTGTTCTATCTGCACATGCCTGAGGGTGAGTCTGGATCCTACATGTATTCTTATGATTTTAAACTCAAATCAAATACTCATCTCTTCTGTAAAATTTTCCTTACTTCACTAAGTCCATTTATCTATCTGGTTCCTATAATGCCTTGTTCATCCTCTTTTATGGAATATTCATTTATTATTATCATTAATTTTTCTGTATTGCTCCCCTCTTCGTAAGTATCTTCATGTTTTGTTCCCTTTTTATGCGCTTGGGATCCAGGCCAGTGTCCAGCTTATCATTGTCCCTCAGTAAATGTTCGTTTAATGAGTGAATTACAACCCTAGAGAGCTTCTGGTAAGTTTTTCCAGGTTACAGGTAATAGAAGAGCCTAAACTTGATTTAATCACTTGTACCAGGGCCCAGCATGCAAGCACTGACCTTTAATAAGAGGTGCACGTGCAGCACTGTCTTCTCAGTGCACTCTGACCTTTTACACTGCCGTGGTGACACTTCATCTTTGAAGTCACAGCTACGAGTTTGTAACTGAGACTTCAAGCTATTTTAATACTTTGTAGGTATACAAATGGAAAAATTAATTGCACCGTTGGATAAAAATGTATTTTAAAGATTACCAGCAAACAAATAAGTACTTCTATTTATAATTTTAAAACATCTGACAATGGAATATTAGTTGTTTACCAGGCAATTATTCTGAAAAATGTGCTGAGAGATTTTAAATAATGTTAGTTATTAGTAAACAACATGCTTGCAGAAAAAAAAAATGCAATTAGCCTAAATATATTAATTTACCAGTAAGTAGCAAGAATTAGCTGCTACTTAGGTGTAGATTTTTATTTGTACATCTCCCATTTCCATAACGGCAGCCATCCTACATCAGCTGACTCTTGCTAGAATGCACTTCCAGCTGCTCACACAAAGAGGAGGTTGGCACAGTCTCTGGGAAATAGTAAAATGGCAAAAGTTCTAATAGTAAGCTCAGAGGCTCAGAAAAGACACAAGTATGAATGGTGATAGCTGGAGCCCGTGGGAAGTTAGCCATGAGCCATGAGCCCACTGTATTCAAGGGGATATACGGAGAGCTGCTGTGGTCAATCTGAAGCTATCCAGCTTGTTCTCCTTCCCCTTTCTTTCACCTTACACCTTTCCCTCTTTCTATCTATGTTGTCTTAGGGCTCATTTCTAAGTGATTTGAAAATTCTTATATTTATATATTGTAATTAATATGAAATATTTGCAAAAAGTGTGAATACTTGCCCACAATGTCTTCTTAGTGAAAAATAAGATAAAATAATATAAATAATGGCAAAGTAAGTCATACCTGCTTGACTTTTCAAATTTTTAAAATTTTGTCCCCCTCTTTAAAATTTGTAACAAGTTAATGGGAGGAGAAACATTATAGTGAAAAACTATGAGAAGAAATGAGGTTAAGTGAGTACAAAATGTTTGGAAAATGATTGTAATAATTAATATTGTTCTTTTTTATGCCCTGGCTAAGTTTGTCTTTTAAAAGAGGAAGGAAGGAACCCCACTAAAGACTAAGGAGACCAGAGATGAACCATTAGAACCAGTGAAAAGGGGAGCCATGATGAATGTATCATGTCCTTTCCACACTGAATGCACTTTCAAGCTGAAGAAGTGGCTTTTATTACAAGTCTCTATTGAGATGATTGAAGTTTGGGAGTTACACGGCCAAGATTGCCAACCTAACCTCGTGTTGGACAGGGTTTTCCTGTACTGCTCAGGGTCAAGTCACCTCCTCTCTGTCTGCCTCCGTCTGCCTTCCTCTCTTCTTTGGTTCTAAATATATAATGTATTCCAATTTTTATTTTTTTTCTTTCTTTTTTCTTTTTGTTCCAGCCCTGCAGCTCTGCCCAAGGCAAAATGCTGCAGGGATTAGAAAGATGAAGCAGCTAAGTCAAATCGATAGTGACAGCCAGTGAACGCATATAAATTTCAACAGGCAAATGTTCAACATTGTCTCTTGGGCCTCCCACCGACATTAACACAGAATTTCCTGATTTAAGATTCTCACAAAATCAAGTAACTAAGCAAGTGCCAGTCACGCATAGCTTTCAGATTAATAAATTTGCTCTTTATTAATCTCAAATTAGAGTGCTTGAGTAGACTCACATTTGGGTAGGAGTACCCAGCCTACCAGGAGTTTATTACCTATTTATCAGCAAAGAGAGAAGGAAAGGAAGCACTTCTTCTGCTTTCAGTGATCGCATCAGATATTCTGTGCCCCTCTTGCCATTTGGGTGACTTGTCCAGAGGAAGTGAGCTGGGAATTTAGGCTCCTATGCAGGAAGCAACCAACTCAGCTCATCTCTCCTCTCTGGCTGGCTACTCACCATTATTTCCTTTAAACCTTCTGTTATATTGGTTGTATGAAGATAAAAATATGTAACGCAACAACCACTGTTAATCCTTATCATTTTGTTCTAAAATCCTGCATCATTCTTATGGTTTTTGCCATGTTTTGTTTTTATTTATATTGTTGGCATTTTGCTATTGTTCCTTTTTTTTCTTTGCTTCAATTCTTTTTCAAATAAATGGTTTCTTAGACAACTAATGTGTGCAGTTTAGAATGTGGTAGATATTTGAAAAAATATTTAGAAATTCCCTGATTATATATTGTGTTATTTATGCATTGTATGTGTACATCCATGTATAACTGTATCGTTCGTTTTCACTTGGTCTTAGTCAACATAGGTAGGGCTGTATAAATAGCATATCGGCACCTAGCATGTTATCTGCTATAAAAGTTTATTTTGACACTTTGCTTACAACTCTCCAAGAGTAATATTTTCCCATTTAGAAACAATTTCAGAGCCTAGTAGTCTGATGTTTTATTTTTGCTGAGAGCAAACAAAATCAAGGAGCAACATATACCCCAAACATTATGAATTTATTTTGAACTTGCTTTGTCTTGATAAGAGTTTTATTTAGCCTATAACATTTTGGGGATTGTGATAAACGTGATTTCCAACATGATGACATTTAAACTGTGATAACAATTTTGCATTGTATTTTAAGTTTTGTGGAATAAAAGAAAGCATATGGTAATTAAAAAATATTTAGTAGAGCTAAAAACATTTTCCTTAAAAATAATCTACTCATTTTATACTTTAATGGTTGGAACTATACCATTACTGTGTATCACTGACATACTTTTCATTTTTATCCCGAATGGAAATAAAACTTAAGGATTTAAAAGTCCTTCCTAAGGTATATGCATATATTTAATTTTTAAATGATAGACTCTCTTGAACATTAAGAGAAATACTGAGGCTACATACTTCCCAGGCTATTTTCCATGGACATCTTTAGAAGTTGACTGTATTTCAGAACTTGGGTGGCATCAAAGGAGGAATGAGTCTTGGGATTCTTAGAGGAACCCTTCTATCTTGTGATCTCCCATTCTTATCTAGAAAATAGTGTTCTGGAACATCTATGTGTAAGTCACATAATTGAAATTCCAGAACATTTTCGTCCTTTTACTTGAAAATGTTTACTCTGGGAGGAAATCTTCTTTCGTTTTACTTGCATTTTATTCCACATTCCCAGGAAAACACACACACACAAACACACACACATACATACCCCATAACTTCAGGGTAAAATATAGAATAACATAGTTAGGATCACAATAAAAGCGTTTGTGTCTATAAATAGGTAAGATAATGTATTGGTGTTACTTATTACCTTGGAATTCTTTCTTTGGAAAGAGATTGGGATATCTAGTCATTCCAGAATCTTCTCTTGGTTTAATATGATTGGATAAGTAGGTCTTCTTACTTTATGCCTCTGTCTGAAACTAGATTCCAAAGGCTGTTTAGTGATTGGACTGCAACTATCCTGGGAGTAAGGTCTAAATTGCATAATTATTCAGACGTAGTCACTCACAGTTACAGAACTGGAAAGTGAAGAAGCTATTGTTATCCTTATTTTATGTGTGTGGAAAATTAAAGCCCACATAGCCTAAATGCTCTGCCCGTCATCACAGACTAATAGACAAGGAAGCCATAAGTACAATTCAGATGACTTCACATCCAACGAATGTTCTTCAACCTGTGTTCATCTTTCTCTTTGAGTCACGTCTTTTTCATACATTGACTTCCTAGCCTCCCCTGACCAGGGGAAGCTGTGAGAACAGTTAGAGATTTAATGACCAAGGCTGTTTTCATCTTTATAGCTTCTGTGGTGGTAAAATAAAAATACTTTCACAAATCTATGAGAAAGCTAGTGGGCTTAATTGTAAGCCACTTGGAATTTCTTATAGAAGTGGTTCTTCATAATCATAAACAAACTCTTCTTTAGATAACATCTCAAAATATTTCTAGCTCTGCAATGATAGTTCCGAGATCACATTCCACAGCGGTTACTCCATATGAAACCAAAGAACATCCCTTACTGAGTGACAAATAACCGAAATTCACCCAGGGGCTGGAAGGGAAGCCTCTGACTACCACACGTAGTTGTATTGCCATCGTGCCCAGCTGTTAAGTAAATTTCATTTGAGAAATTGATTCTTATGTTCCAAGATAAAAAGTGAGATGTCCAGTGTTGAATAATAGGGGTACACATTTCAACGCATACACATTCTTGCTCCTAGTGGTGCAGTGGAAGATTGGAAATATAGACCCTCACCACTAAATATGTGATTCTTCGTAAGGGCTTGTTAGAAATGCAAATTCTCAAATGCAAGCTAGAACCAGTATTTAAGAAGGTCATTGTGATCAGAAACTACATTTTAACAGAAGCTGCATTTTAACAAGATCTAGAGAGTCCATGTAGGAATCTAGATAGTAAGGTTTGAGAAGCACAGCTGGACACAATCTGAAGTCTGCTGTGATTATCTTAGTCTTTGTAGCTGGCTTTACATAGTCTTTCCTGCAGAACCAGCCTCTCTTCCCTATGTAAACCATTTCTGGTGAGGTTCACAGTGAGAACCTCAGCTATTTCTGTGCCTGGTTTCTACCACAAACAGGCCCAAGGATGTTCAACCCTTCATCCGCTGATCGTGTTGGCCTTCCTCCTGCTGTGTCTTCATCATAAACTGATACTTGCTCCACTATGCCATGCTGCTTTGACTGACTGGTTGTTCAGATTATCAGTGTTTTGGCTGCTTAGCAGAATATCTGTAGCCATAATTTCCAGTGAAATACAGGATGCTTCAAATGGCAGTGAAGTTGGAGGACACTGAATATTCAAATAATCGCTTCTATTGTGAAAATCACTGTGCCACAACATCCATTTATTTACATGAATCTTTACTGGGGGATCAACAACATAGGTTGATGGGCTAATGTTCACCAGTCTACTAATGCTGTTGGCAATTTTTATAACACAGTGTTTTGGAATTTGACTGTGTGTTATGTTAAATATTGCCAGGGATCCCAGGAATAGGGAAGTCCTTTCACTATGATATTTTATCTTGAATTGTTTACCTAAATAATAAGAGTAAACAGTTTTACTTTTTTTTTTCTGGTACCAGGAATCGAACTCACAACCTCACGCTTGCCAGGCAGGTGCTGTGCCTCTGAGCTAAATCCCCAGCCCGAGTAAACAGTTTTAATTTGTTAATTTCTATTTTCTAATAAAAGAGTTATTGAGACCTCTAATGAGAAACAAATGAGAAGCTATGATCATTGGAGTCAGGACATCACGTTGAGATGCTGATCCATGCCTCACTTGAGATTTGCTTCCCACACTATAAGACAGATCTGTACTATTATTTCAACTGGTACCACTGATAGAAGCAGACTCTTTAGAAATATTTCTGCATTTACTTTATCTGGATCCTCTGAGAACCTCATACTGGTCACATAGTCATATATCAATCACTAGAGTTTCAACTCGAGCTGGATTACTATTAGAGTCTTCAGGGTTAGAAAGCTATAATAGATAATAGCATAGGAGGAGGCAGCATCAATGCTTATGTTAAGTGAGTGATACCTATGAACGAATTATAAACTGCCCCTCACATGCCTTTGCCTTTGAACATTCCATTTTTCTTCTCTATCAAAACTAACCAAGTAAACCAATTGAGAAGCATGCATTAATTTGTTTGAATAGCTATTTGTCAACCTCATTCGGAAAAAAGAAAAACAGGTGACAGTTGATTGTGTTTTTATGTTCCTTCACTAGAGTAGCAATGGAATGCACCTAAATCCTTTGATCAGAATTTATTAATATAATGAGATAAATTTTCTCTTTCACTTTAGAAAATTCTCTGCAGATATTTCTCTTTAAGATGGTGTAGAATATAGGGCAAAATATTTCTAACTGCCCAACAGTTTCCAAAATGATCTTGACAGCATCTGTGGCCAAATTATCATATTCATTTGAACTCAGTGACTCTCTTGGTTCACTCTGTTCAGTACCAAAAGCCAAATCTTAGACTTTCTTCTTGAGCAGATTAAGGCAGCAACTGTGAGGGCCTAGCTCATCTGTGTGGTTTCAGCCCTACCTTTGCAACTGGCTGTCCAAAGTTGAAAGCAATTAACGCATACATAGTGCTTTCTACCCTATTTTAATATGGACACTGAAACCGAAACTATATACTTTTGTAGAATTTCATGACTGAAGCATCTATTGGTATAACATTTATCTTGGGGCTGGGGATTTAGCTCAGCGGCAAAGCGCCTGCCTGGCAAGCGCAAGGTCGTGAGTTCGGTTCCCGGTGCCGGAGAAAAACCCAAAAAAAAAAAAAAAAAAAACATTTATCTTGAGATTGCTCTACAGTTGTGAATATTTATTATTCTGGTTTCCTAGGAATCCTTTTTGGTGGATATAAGAACTATAGTTTTACCTTACCACCAGCCTAGCATGTTGATTTGTCATGAATGCTTGTGAGAGACACAAGACTCCTGGTTCGGAGAGGAAGGATAGTTCATTACTATGGGAATAGCAGTCACACAGAATCAACGTGTTGTTCCGGCTTCCTAAACTCAATTCCCATGAGACAAAAGAAAGAGAACCAGGTAATACCTGTAAGGATTAGATAACAGAAAACTGATCATAGGAAAACCTCAAATTATTTAGTGGCCCAAAGGCTGGATGCTGACCATTTGGTCTAGACAAAAGAATTAGAATTACTTGTCTTATACTGGAAAGTAAATACATGTTCCTTTGCTCTGGGTGAAGACAATATCTCATCTTCCAATGGATGTTTACTATGTAAACATTCTTAAAACTATATCCCAGAACAGTTATTAGATACTGTGTTTCCAAGATGTGCAAAAATGAGAGAAGCCACAGGGAACTGTCTTTGTATGACTGTGTACTTCTTAGAAAATAACAAATTCTTCTTCATGCTGGTAATAATGGTACATTGTGAACCATCATATAGATTTATATAATGTTAAGCCTTTTCCCCATAAGTGAAGGATGTGTTTGATTTCCTTAGCAGAATACAGGTTTTACTTCATCTATCAACCTATTTTGATCAATCATGTTACAATATAAATGAATTATTTTTTAAAATTACAAATATTAAGCTGGGAAGGTAACGGGGATGCAGAAGGTAGAGGAGAGATTGTATAGCTGTGTGACATAGCATTCACTTTTCTTTTTCTTGTGCTTTGTTGCCCATTTTCTTATTGTTGGTTGGAAGCCAAGAAAGAGAGCCAGGAAAGGTGGGGAGGATTTCAGACTCAGGGGCAGAAGAGAATCAAGGGAGCTCCCAGGGCTAAAGTTGTCAGATCTAATCAGACCTGGTCCTGGAGCACAACAGAGTCAGTTCTTCAGCCATCTGGGTCATTGGTAGCCGTCCTGGCCTCCCTACTGTTGCTAGAACATAACAAACAGGATCCTACTTCAGTTCCTTTCTGCCGTCTCTTGTCACTCATTGGTCCCTTGTCCCCTAGTTAATCCAGGACTTACTCTCTCACTGTATTCAAGCCTTCTTCTGATGTCACCTTGTTACTCCTCTACCCTGATTTGCAATTACCTACACACACACACACACACACACACACACACACACACAGACACACAGGCATGCAAATATAAACAAATGAACACGCACATGCTGATGGAGCATTTAATACACTTTACCTTGCTTTATTTTTTCCTCCTTCCAACATGCTATATCACATGCCTAGATCAGTACCTGGTAAATAAATAAATAAATAAATAAATAAATAAATAAA